>NW_023270447.1:27045045-27300535 GCF_011800145.1 Mirounga leonina
CCTTCCTTCCTTCCTTCCTTCCTTCCTTCCTTCCTTCCTTCCTTCCTCTTTTTCAGTGGGGGGGGGGGCAGAGGGAGAGGGAGAGAGAGAATCCTAAGCAGGCTCCATGCCCAGCTTAGAGCCCGACATGGGGCTTGACCTCACGACCCTGAGATCATGACCTGAGATAAAATCAAGAGTCGGATGCTTAACCAACTGAGCTACTCAGGCGCCCCTCCCAGTTTTCTTTCTAACTCTGTGACTGAAGCTTTTGTCTCCTTCCTCTTCACACGTTCATATATGTGATCTAAAAATTTGTTCCTCAGCCCTCTTCTTGTGTGTTCTCTCTTTCCTAATAATCTCATCTACGAGTTGGGCCTTGACTGCGAGTGACCCCCATAGTTCTGTCATCTCCTCAGAGTTCTGGATACAGATGTCCACCTGTACACTTCTCTACAAAGACAGGCTCTGGCACCTCGAAAAACTCATGTTATCCAAATTGAATTTAGTGTCTTCCTTCTCACATTTCCATCTCCTCCTCATGTTTCCTATTTTTTTTAAATGTCATCACCAATGTTTGAAATCTCAAAGTCAGTATGACCACTTTTGTGTTCATTTCCACAATAATTTGCAAAACCTTGTCAATACTTCCTCTGAGATATTGCTGCCATTTACATCCTATTTTCCACCCATTCTATAGACTATCCCAATAGCCTCATAAATGTTCTTTAGGCTCTTCTACATACAAACCACTTTATATGTTGCTGCCAGAAAAATCTCTTTATTTTTTTAAAGATTTTATTTATTTATTAGTCAGAGAGAGAGAGCACAAGCAGGGGGAGAGGGAGGTGGTGAGCCGCAGACAGAGGGAGAAGCAGGCTCCCTGCTGAGCAAGGAGCCCCGGTGTGGGACTTGATCCCGGGAGCCTGGGATCATGACCTGAACTGAACGTAGATGCTCAATGGACTGAGCCACCCAGGCATCCCAGAAAGCTCTCTTTAAAACAGAGTTTTTTCATGTTAATATACATTTCCTTATCTAAAGGCATTTGCTTTAGTCATTTGCTTGGCTAATATTTTTCTTTTCCTACAGAAGAAATCTCTCTCTTGTTGGTGCCTTTATATCATTAAGTATTCTAGTCTAACAGGTTAGACTGATTTGATAGTGAGCTCCATAAGTAAAGGGCCTGATACGTCTACTTCAAATCTCACATACCCTGTAGTGACTGACATAAAGTAGAACCTCACGAAATCTTTGATTTGGGGGTTGGGTTTAGTATCACTCCTTTGTTTAGTTCAACATTCCCTATTTGTTAAACCCCACGAACTTTTACCTGGTCAATCGAACCCTTAGATTTGGGATCTGGGAAAGCTTGGCAAGAGGATAGTAGAAGGCAGGGGAAGAGGCCCAAACAAAAAGGAAACTGAGAGAAGCCCAGCAAGTGGCAGGCTGGAAGCATTCTCAGACAATGTTTATATTGTTCTTTTGCCTACTGAGTGCCGCCTGGTCCTTGGGGGCCCAGACATGCACATACCACAACCACCAATCTCTCCAGGAATCTCAGAATGCTCAGTACCCCTGTTATACCACACCCAGGCCTGCCACTCCCAGGGAATGCCCTGTGTCCGTTGGCAGCCACTCAATGACTGATGTGCTGTGCTCCTGTCTTCTGGCAGGAAAACTGGAAGAGCCAGCTAAGCCTAAGAATGCACCTGTCCTGAAATGCTGATGGTCATTCCAGACATATCAAGCAGAGAGTTAGACTTTTGGGGCTTCTGTCTGCTAAGTGATACATGAGTACTGTCTTAAACACGGGTTTTTCAGAAGATGCTGCCCTGCTGGTGGTGTCTAACCCAGGGGGTGTGAGCCAACAGGAATCTGGGTTCTGTGGGAAGAAAGTACTATGATAAAGGGAAACTTGGGCAGTCGCATACAGGTTTCTCCTTTGTTCAATAAATACATTGACTGTCACCAGCAAGGATGTAGGAGAGCAGAGGGAAAGGGAAGCACCAGAGAGATGATAGGTTTTCTCCCAAAGACCAAGCTCTTTTGTACATTAAATGTCTCTTCTACTTCATGTGCACATGTCTTCCTCACAGCTCCTCTCTCGCTGTGGAATATAAGAGTGCTACACTGTAAACAACTACTCTAAGTGTACTGATAGTGGAGAATGTAAACTTATAGATTGTTAGGTAATTACAAGTCCAGTCCTATTACTCACTTTACCTTGGGGCAAGTTCATGTCTAAGTGAAGCTTTTACAATAACCCATTTCCATTTCTCCATTGTCCCTCATTTCTTCAGCTAATTTCATTGTCAATTATTTTGCTGTACCTTTTTTTTTTTCAATAAGAAAGTAAAGTCATTGTTATCTCCCTGTCATGTCCATCCTTTCTCATACCTTCCCAGAGGATGATCTCACCAACGTCTTCACTAGGATCAGAGGCATCTGGCACATAGTCTCGAAACTTCCCTCATCTTCACCCCAGATTTTTTCTATCACCATCTTCTTTTCCTCTTTTTTCTTGGAATAAGATTTTTTTTTTTTTAACAAATCTCTATAGCTAGCATAATAAGCTGGACTCTCCCCAGTTCCTGCCCCATTAAGGAGACATTTCCTCCTGCACTCCAAATTGTTCCTGCTCCAGCAGCTCTTTTCTCCTCTACAAGCATGGTCAACTCTCCACTTTCCTAGAAAAGTTTTCTTGCCTCACTTCTTTCCTTTCACTTTTTGAATAAAGATTCCACACATTTTCTGTTTCTAGTTATTATCACCTTCATTCTTCTCATGCCCTTGAAGGATGTATTCTGCACCCATGAATCTGTGGAAACAGTTCTTGTTGACCTAAGCCTTGCTGAATCATTAGCTGCTGCCAGCCCATCTATGGTTCTCAGTCTGTAATAATCAGCACAGTAGACCATTCTGAATCACCCTGGTGTGTTGTGCCTCTACACAGGATTACGAGCTTTCTTCATGACTATTACAGCCTAGAGCTTCCTCAGATTTCCTGAACACCTTCCATCTCCATAGTAAGTCCTCTTCTTTCTTCTCTACACGTTTATTCTCTTTCCTTCTGACCCTGTAATTGTTGCATGAAATCACTTGCATCATCCACCAATAGAGGTCTTTTCATATATCATCACAACCCCACACTAGAAGTCGTTTTCTGAAGGTAACATCCTCTAAGACTTTTTGCTCTCCTTGGTAGATACCAATATATCCACATCTCAAATATATGTGTGTGTATGTGTGTGTGTATATATATATATATATATACACACACATACACACACATATACATATATACATATATATGTATATATTATATTATATTATATATATATAATATATATACATATATATAATATTTTCATCCCAGCCAGATAGAATTTTCTTAATGTATATATATTTGGGGAATTTATTTTGGCTTATTTTTGTTTTGCTTTCTGATTTATGGGTGTCTGACCGTGATAGAGCTTCAAGGAAAAGTTATTTCAGCTCAGGGTACTTGGAATTTATAGTTAGCCATTGAAAACTGCTGTTTCCCAATTACCATGTACACATCATGGAGACACCCTTGAATTCTTGCACTACTCTGGATTTTCTCCTTCCTTCCTTGCATATTTTTTATATGTAGGATGAAAGGGTTATGACCGGCCCCAAAGTGAAGCGGGAGCCTCGGTGGTGGGTATGAATGTTTTTATTCTCCCCTTTTTTCTTTATACATACACATATCTCATATCTGTAGGAAATCTTTGGCAGTGGGGTATTTGAACAGACTTTTTAGGAAGGAAGGAAGGGTCATATTAGTGAACACTTTATCACCAGCATGTCATATACTGAGCTTAGAAGACAAGTAGATGACTGCTTACTTTTGGTCAGACCAAATAGTGTGAAGTGTCCTATATCCATCCATGGGATGTGTCCAACTTGCCTCCTTGAGAAATGACTATTCTTACAGATATAGGCCTTCAGAAAAGGATATTGACAGCCTTCCTCTTCAATCTATTCTTCTATAGATGGGCTTTGGGGCTCGCCTGATAGACTGTTTGACAGATCCATCACAGTATCCATTCAGCCCTGGAGGAAGAGGCAGTTCCCTTTATCTAACACAATAGGGTCAAAGAAAAGTCAGAAAGGGAGTTAGTCTCCCAGAAAGGCCATGAGAACTCTCTTTACGGAAGGCCATAGATTCAAGTTTCGGTAATGTGGGCTTCTCCACAAGGTAATAACTGCTAATAGCATGTATTTCCCAGAGAAACTGAGTTAGGTTCCTTTGTACAACTCCCGAGAGAAGAGAGACGGCAAAGGCAGTTACCTTGTCTATCTTCCTTACTTCTTATCCTCTGACAGAAAGAGGTGCTCCCTAAATATTTGTAGAATTGAAATGCATGAAATGTGGCCAAGGAAATAGGTAGCACTTGATAGTAGTACCAGGTTTTGGGGACTTTGGCAAATTCCTTATTTTCTTATACTATTTTCTGAAGAAAGTATCACATATTCCTGGGGTTGTGATTTAAGATTTTTCCCTGAGGCATTGTCAAGGAAGTTAGGAATTTGGTTGAAGTTGATCTCTGCTAAGAGATTCAGTGGTCTGATTGGAAAATCTCACCTCAGTACATTTTAGGGTTAGAGGCTCTCCTGAAGAAAGCAGTCCTTTTCTTGATGCCTCTAGCCCGAGCTGAAGCTAGCCACAAGATACTAGATTTGGTAGACAAGTAGACAATTCAGCTGTGACCACTGCTTTCTTCCTCCCGGGATTTAATTATCAATGAAACTTTTTTGAATATAGTTTCACCAAAATTATGAAAAATGACCTCTTCGGATAATTACATGAATGTCAAATAGAAATAGCCTAACCGGTATAAATGTTACTGCCATCCAATTGTTACAGATCGGCCTTTCAGCAATGTTTAGTGTACCCTCAACAGTTTTTTTAAAAACCCAAAACATTTTATTTTAATCAAGAAGAAAACAAGGTATGTCACAGATGAAAATGACACACATATTTTTGTGCTTATTATTTAAAGAAAGGAGAAACATCTGAAATCTGTTTGCTAACTACGGTATAATACAAATTAGCCTGCAGGCACTGTGTGTGTGCTGTACCTTGTCTGCTTGCCAGCCCTGCTTAGTCCCAACGTATTAATGAGCAAGAGCAAGTATTTGAACAATCAGCATTTCCGCATTTGCATGCAAACTCTCATGCTGTGTAATTATGCACAGAGCTGGCACTCAAATTAATTAAAGCTGATTTCTCTGTGACTGCAAACTGGTCATATCCTCAGCTTTGCTTTCCTATGAAGTCATCACTCTACATTCAACGTGACACTTCTGTCCCTGGCATTCTTAGTAATGCTAATGTTCGACAATTGTGAATCCGGCAATATTTTAGATTGCAGCTGACAATGGCTGGGTGTTCTTGTGCTTTTCCTCTCCTCCCTATTTTTCTCCCTTTTGGTATGAAGATAAAGAACAGCTTTTGAATGCCTGCTTTGTAATTATCTCAAATAATAATGCAAACAAATTACATATATTGTCTCAGTTGGTTCCCTCCCTCTTTTATGACTCCACCCACTTGATTAGTGCTTACAAACAATTCATCAAACTTAAAAAACCTGTTTGTTTGATAGTAGCAAACAATTAGTTTTGATGGCTTTTGTCTTAATTTTGAAAAGGCTTTAACAAATGGTGTTTTATTTTCATAGATAAGGCTCTCATAATTCAGGATCAGAAAGATTAGGAGAGAAAGAAGCAGGAATAACTGCTAGATTTGATTAAGACTTTTTGAATCCTCATCAAACACAGCAGTATTGCAACGGAGACTATTATTTGCCAAAGAGATCCATAAACGTTAACTTCTAGGGGCCGAGGCTTTCCTCAGCTCTTCCATAATAAAGCCATCACCCTTTGGTTTCTCAGTTCCTTTGAAGGAACTGTTTCTGTGACAATTCCTTTGAAAAGACATCCTTAGAGCAATTAAGATATCTTTACGATTCTCCTTTCATAAATTTAAATCTCTGGATACAGGTGGCTACTAAAAAACATTGTCATGTAGTGCCCGGGAGATGAGCTGCTTTGACACATTCCTCTGAAATCACTCCTTAACACTCAACGACAGCTCACCATCGTCCTCATTCCTCTGTATCCCATTAGCCAGAAACTGCACAGATAACTATTCGCAGGGGCTGGGTGTCTCTTTTTAGAGCAGGCACCAAACAGTTCTATCCCTCAAGTTCAAGACCCTGAAATACACTGCCAAGAAGATTGCCCCAGTTATCTACGTTTGAAAGGAAAGATCGAGCAGGGAATCCCTTTATAATCAATCTCTAGTGATCAAACCAAGAGATATAATTGCCCTTACCTTCCCAGTAGTACTTCTGGGTCCACATAGAACATCAGTTAGCAAGCTCCCTTCAAATTCCAGTTGGCATACAAGTGAGAAAGGAGTATTGAGTTTTTCCCGGAGAGGCTTCTGGGGAGATCACAGTCACTATTATTGTGATCCGAAGCCTGCCCTTCTGTCTTGTCATGAATTTCCTACGCAGACAGGTGTCATATTGGCATGAATTTCGTTGCCAAGTGCAGTTTAAGAGGTGGGCGTGGCCGTGATCATGTAGCCAGTTCCACCTGTCTCTAAACCCTCATAACCTCCATGCTTTCAAAATTTCGCTCAGGTACCCAGGGACTTCATGAGTTACCCACGCACTGGGTCCGACTAACAGAGGTGTGGGAACAGTATCGAGTTAAGCAGCACCGTCATTGTAGTACACAATGCTCATTGCTACTGGCAAATACCTATTTGCTGAATCAGGATTGGGCTGCACTGAGCAGGACTAGGCGGTTCTACTGCTTTCTGTTTGTTTCCTTTTTAGAAACCATTCTCTTCTAATTAACCATTTAGTAAAAATATATTCTTTTTGATGTTCATTCCCTAAAAATATAGCTTTTATAAGCATAGAGAATTACTATAGTTTAACCTTTTTTTTAAGCAAGCACTTGCAAAACAAAAGGCAAAGAAAATTGAAGTTCCCCAATCAATTTTAAAATGAACAGGACTGCATATGTTGTACTTTCTGCTCTTAAACTTTCTGATAGCAAATTAAATACATTTGTTAGTTATGATTCTTTTACGTCTTATGGGAGAAGGATATAGGAGAAGTGTTCTGTAAACTTCTTAAGAAAAGGGACTCTTTTACACCTTAAGGAACAATAGACAGCTGGTAGTCAATTTTTTTTTAAATTAATGGTGGTATTTAAAAAAAGTTGATCGACTGCATATCTCCTTATAGGTGTATGTATAAATGGAATTCGGGTTTGTAAGTGGCAAGAGAAGATTTTAGAAACATGACAACATTATATGTTTTATTAATCCTTGTAAATATAGCATGACCACAACAAAGTCTAGAAAATAAGGAGCTCAATATATATAAATGGCATGTCTTTGACTTACAATTTCTAGCCATTTTATCAGTATACTCTGGAAGTGGTGGGCTATTAATTTTTTAGACTCCTCAATTCCTCAGTGACATTTATTTATTTTTTATTTTATTTTATTTTTTTTTACCAGGGGAAAGCGCGGACGCAGTCCCCCACTACCACAAATTATGCAGTCGAGTTTTCCACATTTGGGGAAATCGCAGGGGTCAGCACATCCGGAGTGCAATGGATAAGCCTCGCCTTGGGAAAACCACCTTCGTGATCATGGTATCTCCCCTGCCAGGTAAGTATCCCCCTCAGTGACATTTAAATCAAGAAAACTCTTCTTCCTTTTTTTGGAGGGGGGATTGATCTAAATTCAAATATCAAAGTTTGGCCCAATATGCTACCCAAAGGAAAAATTTCTTATGTAATATTGCCTTTTCTTCAACCTGCCCACTAGCTGGCACAAAACTGACATGTACATAATGATATTTCATAGATTTTTACTAAGTAAATAGTGGTACATTTATAACTGTGTATGTGGACACTGTAAATGATATAAATCAACTAACCTGCAAACTCTTGAAGGTTTCCTTCTTGTACAGGGCTTATGCAAGGTTTGCATATCAGTGCAAATGGTAATCATTTTCTAAATAAATTGAAATTAAATAACTTTGAAGAGAATACATTAGTAAGTCTAAGATGATCCATTCTGATTTTAGATAGAGATCTTCCTTATTTTCGACCAATATCTTCCTGAACTGTCTATTCTTTGGTATGAATTTTTTCTGAGGCTTCGTGAAGCTTTGAGGATAAATTTAATCCCTATTCCACATGAAAGTTATCCAACTATTTGAAAAATGGCTATCATTTTTCCCTAAGTCTACTTTTTTTTCAGTCTGAACATTCCTTTAATCATTCTAATATGAGATGGCTTTTAAGGTTTCTCACCATATTGGATAGATTCCAGTTTGTCCCTGTCTCTTCTAAATGTGGCATCAGAACTGAATGCATTACTTGAGACATGGTCTAATTATGCAAAGTACGTGGATACAGATGCCTGTCTTGTTCTGCACTCTATTTCTAATAATTTAGAGTTTTATGAAGGCAGGAAATGCATTCTGAGGAGGGCTTGGCATCATTATCATATTCTTAGTTCCTGAACTTTTACAAAACTAAAATGTTTAAATATTTTCATACCAAATTCTTTCTAATCCAGCCTCTGTCGACGTGTTCTTATTGCCGTTGAAGTTTTGGATGGAAATAGAGGACTTTATTTATTTTTTTTAAGATTTTTATTTATTTATTTCACAGAGAGAGACACAGCGAGAGAGGGAACACAAGCAGGGGGAGTGGAAGAGAGAGAAGCAGGCTCCCCGCGGAGCAGGGAGCCCGATGCGGGGCTCGATCCCAGGACCCCGGGATCATGACCCGAGCCGAGGGCAGACGCTTAATGACTGAGCCACCCAGGCACCCCTGGAAATAGAGGACTTTATATCCATGCATACTACAGCTCATATTTAGTACTGGTCATTGTTCTAATTCTTCGTGGCATTTTTGAATCCTGATTTTACTACCCGATATCTTAGTTACTATATTTTATTTTGTGTCATTCTTGGAGAAACATCTGCGTGGCTACTATGGGTCAGGCACGATATCAGGCAGTGATGATACCAAAGGCAAAGACACACGGTCACTTTGCTGAAAAAGCTCACAGCAAAGCAAGGACACTGCCAGTATAATTATTATGACTTCCATGTTTTCTTTCAAATCAGTGGCAAAAAAAAAAGATAGTACAGTTCTCAGAAATCTCTCTTCAGATTGACAACACTCCATCACCCTTAGCTCATGAGAATAAAATATAACACCTATCATTTTTATTGAGCACTTATGTGAAGATAGGTAAAAAGCACTTCATGTACATTATATCATGTAAGAAGCACAACATCTCTATGACATATAGTTTTTTTTTTTTTAAAGATTTTATTTATTTATTCATGAGAGACAGAGAGAGAGGCAGAGGGAGAAGCAGGCTCCCAAGGAGCAGGGAGCCCGATGTGGGACTCGATCCCAGGACCCTGAGATCATGACCTGAGCCGAAGGCAGACGCTTAACCATCTGAGCCACCCAGGCGCCCGTGACATAGATAGTTTTAGATAGTTTTAATCCCTCATTACAGTTGAGGAGATTAAGGTTCAGGAAGTTTATGCAACTTGCACAAATTGACATAGCTGATAAATTGCAGGGCTTCAATTTGAACCGACGAGGTTCTGAGACTCCAAAATTCATTCTTCATCGTTCTTAAAGAGGTAATTCTGCCATTTTTGGAAACTTTCTAACCATACTATAAACTAGTCTAACTTATCTTCTAAGAATGTATGAGAATTTTGATTAAAAGACTTACCAAAATTCAGTTATACTGTTTTTTGTTTTTTTTTTTAAGAGTAAAAGTAATATACTTTACCTGGAACTACTTTGTTCTTAGTGAACCCATACTGATTCTTTTTTTTTTTTTAAGGTTTTATTTATTTATTTGACAGAGAGAGACACAGTGAGAGAGGGAACACAAGCAGGGGGAGCAGCAGAGGGAGAGGGAGAAGCAGGTTCCCTGCTGAGCAGGGAGCCCAAAGCGGGGTCAATCCCAGGACCCTGAGATCATGACCTGAGCTGAAGGTAGACGCCCAACCGAGCCACTCAGGTGCCCCGAACCCATACTGATGCTTTTTTTTTTTTTTTAAAGATTTTATTTATTTATTTATTTGAGAGAGAGAGAATGAGAGAGAGCACATGAGAGGGGTTAGGGTCAGAGGGAGAAGCAGACTCCCTGCCGAGCAGGGAGCCCGATGCAGGACTCGATCCCGGGACTCCAGGATCATGACCTGAGCTGAAGGCAGTCGCTTAACCAACTGAGCCACCCAGGCGCCCCCCATACTGATTCTTAATAGTCACTGACATCATCTCAAAATGTCACTTTTACTTTAATAATTTTGTCCACATTTTGTTAGAGACTGATGTCAAACTCATTGGTTTGCAGTTCACAGAATCTTTTTTCCTTTCTAATTAAATCAGATCAGCATAGACTCATCTTCAGTTTTCTTGATTCTTCCCCATTCTCCATGATACCTCAGAAATAATTGGCAGAGGTTCCATGAACACATCTGAAGTTGTTTCTTTCCTGAAGACACCAGAACATATTTATGTAGCTATCTGTTTCACCTTCTTGGGGTTCGGTCCTGTAAAGTGAGTTACTGAAAATAAAGACTGAATTGTTCTGCACCAAGTTTTACATGTTGAACACACTTTTAAATATTTGTTGGAAAAAAAATCAACATAGTGGAGAGGAAAAAAGCCCTACAATCTTGTTTTATATAAAAGAAAGAAAAAAAAAAAGAAAGAAGACCCTATTTTTTGCCTTCTTGGGAGGAGCAACACTTATATCACACATGAATGATTCTTTTGTTAAGGAAAAAAAAAAAAACTAGATAAATCTGGATGAGATATTCAAGTTGAGAAAGTCAAGGTCCTTTTGGGCATAGCTTGATGGGCAACATTAGATAAAGGGAAGGCTAAATTTCCTTATAAAAAATTATGAACAGTTTGTCAGTCTGGGAAATAAACTTGGACATGGGCAGAAGGGAAGAGATATGAAAGTGTAGTGGTGTGAGGTGCTTCCCAAGAACATGGCAGAAAGCCCAGAACACAACAGAGGAACACAGATGGAAGAATTCTGAAGCTGCTTACACACAAATCTCAAAACATGGCTGTGCTAGCCCAAGAGGTGATACGGAAACGATTAATAGAGGACAGCGTCCTTTTCTTCAGGATAGTGGGTGATCCCAATTTTGTAAAATGAAAAATACCTTTGAAAGAGGAAAGAACTTCTATGGGATAACATTTATTATTCCAGTTTGAGTGGATATTAGAAAATAATAAAGCCCGGGCGCCTGGGTGGCTCAGTTGGTTAAGCGACTGCCTTCGGCTCAGGTCATGATCCTGGAGTCCCTGGATCGAGTCCCGCATCGGGCTCCCTGCTCAGCAAGGAACCTGCTTCTCCCTCTGACCCTCCCCCCTCTCATGTGCTCTCTCTCCCATCCTCTCTGTCTCAAATAAATTAAAAAAAAAAAATCTTAAAAAAAAAGAAAATAATAAAGCCCTTATCTTCTTATAATATTCTACGATATAATTTTTCCCTAATTGTACTTTCATTACACTGTATTTTTAAGAGTTGCATTCTTTCATGGAATACTATATATTTTTATTACATAGAAAAGCCCAAGATTATTTCTGGTGGGTAAGCAGAGAGTGAAAGGAAGATAAGTTATCAAGAGAATGTCGAGTCCTCCGATATGAAAGACTTTAAAATGTTATTTTACTCTAGCTAGAAAAGACTAAAGCATCAGTTTAATATGAATTTCACAGAAATAACCAAAGAAAAGTAAAAGGCTTTTTAAGACCATTTTTTCCCCAGAAGAACATTGTGTGTGTACACATATAATATTATTTTCAATATTCCTGAACTATTCTTAATAAATATGTTTAATAATAAAACTAATTCTGATGGGGAGTATAAAATAATGTATATATTGCATTATTAAAAGAGATACGTGTATATATGTGTGGGTATGTGACAAAAAAATGTTCACAATTTTTAATCAGCTTGAAAGTAAAAATTTGTTGCTGAGAATGTTTCTCCTTGGTAATATGCAGTATTGGAAGCATCCGCATAGTAGTATTATGTTAATGCATTACAGCTGGAAGATGAACCTTGCTGAAAAATTCAAGAAACTGAATACTGAACAGTTAGTTGCAGAAGGGCAATTATGAGACCTGGTATGGTTTCATTATCCAAGATGAGTGAGAATAAAATGCAAAACTGAAACATAAATGATGCAAAGCATATTAGGTATTAGATTTCTTTTTTGTTTTAATTATCTAAGTTTTCGTTAATAAGTGCTTTGAAATATATGGCCTTTTCTTTGATGCTGGCTATTTCAAAGCAACATATTATATGGGCTTATACTGCATTATATTATAATAATTCTAATAGCTAACTTTTTTATTACTGTGTGCCAGGTACTGTGCTAAATACATACATTATCTCATTTATTGCCACAATTTATGAAGTAGATAATATTATCATCTCCTTTTAAAACAGAGAGCAACTGAAGCACAGAGAAGTTAAGCAACTTGTCCAAGGTCACACTGTTAGCAAATAATTGAGCCAGGACAAAACTCAGGTAGAATGTGGAGACTGCATACTGCTCATTTATTTTGCATCCACTGTGTGCTTTCTTTATGTACCCATTATGTTCTTAAGTGTTTTTCATATGCTCTATACCCTCATGAAAGAAGAATCCATCTTTCTAAATTATTTTGTAATGCTAACCAGTCCTTAATATCCTATTCAAGGGATGCCTGAGTATTCAGTTGGTTAGGCGTCTGCCTTCGGCTCGGCTCATGATCCCAGGTCCCTGTATTGGTCTCCCTGCTCAGTGGGAAGCCTGCTTCTCCCTCTACCCCTCCCCCTGCTTGTACTCTCTCTCTTTCTCTGACAAATAAATAATTAAAATATATCCTATTCAAAGTGAATGCAAAATATACTTCATCTGTTAAGGCTAGCTCAAGGGTCAACTTATTTATGGATTTTGTTGATTTCTTTGAGCAGAGCCTACTGCTGTCTCCCTTATATCCCCTGTACCCTGTTCAGATGCCAGTTTACACCCAAAATATCCATGGCTCTTATTTACTTACATATCTACTTCTCTGCGGGGCCTAGCTTAGTGTTGAAATGCAATAGCTGTTAACAAACATTTGTGTAATGAATCAATAACTGGGGCTAGCCCTTATCTTCTCTGCATCATTTTTCGACACATAATTTTCCCTGCCAGGCACCAATTTGTGTCCTGCTGGGGGGAAAGCAGGGTATTGCCTTCTCTACACTTTGAATTAATGTTTTATCCTGTTTACCAAAGTGGTAAGGAAACGTGAGTTTCTCTGCTCAAGCTAGCGGTACTCTTAATAAACATATTAAAAATACTGAATCAACAAGCTTTGTGTTGGATTACCCCAAAGAGAAGTTGCCTAAAGTTTGACCATAGTGCCTGTGATAGATGTGGCTCAATATCATTCTTCCCAAAAGTCTTTATTATTAAGTAAAGTGACCCATAGTTTAAACAGAGAAGGAAGCTGTGATGTTTTCACCCCAACATAGACCTGGGAAGAAGAGAAAGTCAAGTGCAAACTAGTGCATTGCCATGATACTACTCTTTGCTTTCTTTATCCACTCATCTGACATTTATTGAATAAATGAGAGGCTGAATAAACCATGACAGGAAGAGATGGGGGAAGCTGTGGGCAGGCTCTGAGATGGCTGCAGAGAGCAGGAGACTTTTGAGTGGAATACTAGAATAAAATTTAGTTAAGAGAGGGGAGAGTGGCTGGGGCACTTGGGTGGCTCAGTTTGTTAAGTATCTGACTCTTGATTTCAGCTCAGGTCATGATCTCAGGGTCGTGAGATTGAGCCCTGAGTCGGAATCTGTGCTCAGTGGGGAGTCTGCTTTTGATTCTCTCTCTCTCCCTCTGCCCCTCCCCCCTTTAAAAACAAACAAACAAACAAATAAATAAATCTTTAAAAAAAAGAGGGGAGAGTGGCAAGCAGGCAGTGTGCAAAATACGAGAACACCAACCACATGGAGACACAGGGCACAGGTCCTCTTAGGTCACTGTGAGAAGTTCAGTGGAGCAGGAAGTTCTTGGAGTAGAGAAGAATGTGTTAGCCACACAATCCAGCGTGAACATTTTATGATTAAAAAATGCAGCATTATGGGGTGCCTGGGTGGCTCAGTCGTTAAGCATCTGCCTTCGGCTCAGATCATGATCCCACGGTCCTGGGATTGAGCCCCGCATCGGGCTCTCCGCTCCGTGGGAAGCCTGCTTCCCCCTCTCCCACTCCCCCTGCTTGTGCTCTCTCTCTCTGTCAGATAAATAAAAAAAAATCTAAAAAAAAAAAAAAAAATGCAGCAGTAGACCTGTATTGGAGGCCTACCTCTGTCATGACTTCAAGAGACGGCCGTATAAGTCTTTTTGCACTATGGGTGCAAAAAACAAATGCTTAAAAAGGCCCAGTAAGTAAAGGTTAATGAGTGAGGAGACTGGGAATAAGGCAACAGAAGTAGGGTACTGAGTTGCCATGGGGCATGTGGTAGCCCCTGGTAGTAGAACTTTCAACTACCCTAGAGAAGTCAGCTATCCAGTTTTTTTTGTTGTTTTTTTGTGGGGTTTTTTTTGGTGAAATCTCCAATTTTTAAAGTATGGACAACTAGTTTAGTGTTTTATTAAATATTATACTGGCAAAAATAATGCCTATTACCATTCTATAAGCCTTGATGTAAATTTCCTATTTTTTTTTTTTTTTTAAGACTTCATTTATTCATTTGCCAGAGAGAGAGAGAGACAGCGAGAGAGGGAACACAAGCAGGGGGAGTGGGAGAGGACAAGCAGGCTTCCCGCGGAGCAGGGACCCGAAGTGGGGCTCCGTCCCAGGACCCTGAGATCATGACCTGAGCCGAAGGCAGATGACTGAGCCACCCAGGCGCCCCCCAATTCTCATTTTTTTAAACAAGACAATATTTGTCTCACTTTACTCTACCCCATCTTTATTTTTATCTAACAGTAATCCAAAAAAGAGCATGGCACACCACAGCCTGACATCAGAGGAATGCATCCAACACCATTGACTGCTGGGTGAACGTGGGTTGGCACATGTGTTATCCCACCTGATTTGAGTTAGTTGAGCACTGGCTCTTCCTTTGGCCGTAGGGTGGGTATAAACACTTTTAAAATATATCATCAAATTTGATTACACTATAAAGATCTATATGTATATGTATATGAAAGCCATTTTGTCTCAACCTACATAACTCTGGTTAATCAAAAGTCTAAAAAGAAAACCAAGAGTAGACCTTACCCAAACATATTGGTATGAGCTATCAAAATAGTCTCTATTTTTATATTATTATTTCTTTTCTACAAAGTAGAGATTCTCATGTACTTTCAGAGTTTTGGGCCAAAGTTTCATTTATCCTTACCCAATTTGTAGGCTAAAAAAAAAAAAAGAAAGAAAATAAACAGAGTTGATACCAATAAATGCTAAAGACGGGGTCCCAGAACTAAAGATAACACTTTGATGCTGGCAGGGCTCCCCAGTTGAAGTTGCAGATTCTCTTTATTTTACTTTAAGTCTTTAAACAGGATGTATCTCATTTGTCTAGGACAATTTGAGTGTGGTCCTGCCAAACCGTGACCTCTCCAATTTTCTGTGCATGTCCTTGTGCTGGTTGAGAGGTCTGTACAATTTTCATAGAATATATTCAGATTCTCTGTGGCATGTGTGCTCTTTTTAGAAACCAAAATCTCATAAGCATCCCATAAATTTTACCCTGCTGCTGATTGGAACTTCTTCAGAAGCAGCACCAGAACAAACAGGTCTTCTTTAAGTGTTTCTATAAAGACTTTATTTCAGCAGCTGTGGTTGAGGCTCCCACTGCAGGCAGCACAATAAGGTTTAGATTAAAAACGGGAAATAACCCTCTTGAAGTCGAATCCTGAATGTACCTACCAGCAAGAGTGAAATGAATCACATGTTTCCTGTAGGTGACATTTTACTCTATGACTTAAGGAATCTCAGCAGGAAAAGTGTAGGTTTGCCTAGAGAGGAGTGTAGGAAAAATTTACAAAGAAATGAAAAACCTAGAAATGAGGAAGGCAGCTTGCCAATTCTATGATTTTTAAATAGGAATGTTCAAAAACTGAGCCCTCTGTATAGATAGCCAAAACAACCTTTTATAGTTTTTGGAAATAGGGCTGCAACTCCATTTCATCCTCTCCAAGATAGTCCTGGATTTCATGATGAATAGAAGTTGGGTACTGAATTTTACATTCTGAATGAGGCTAAAAGCAAACTGAATATTGAGAAGATCAAATCTATGGCATCTGTTCTTGGTAGTCTGGGTCATCACCAGAGAGAATTGGAAGTACTCCATTCCTGCTTCCTATCAACTTCTTTCCCTTTTTCTTTGTCTTCCTACTCCTGCGGATATGTTGGAGTCAAAGAAAAATTGGGGACAGAGTGAGAAGAGCCTCAGATGTTGGGGAATGGAAGAAACAGCAGCAAAGTCTGAGTTTCCAGGTATCCAGGAGAGATGGATCTCATCCAAAGATAGGGTCTTACCGAGAAAATGGAAAGGCCTCTGTGTGTGTGAAATCTCCAGTAGCACGATCCTCAAGACAGTTGCAAAATCACCATCTGATGGAACTTTAGGCAATCCGTAAGATCAAATCAGTCCAAAATAGTTACTTAGACTAAATCTCCAACAAACTGGTTCCTCCTTGCCTTTTGATGACCTTTCCTCCCATTCCACTCATGGGAGCCACTTCTAAAGGTCCATTCCTCCCTTCTGTCACCCACACGGCCCCCTACCCTGCCAAGTCTGCGGGTGGGTGGAATGGGATGGCAGAACAAACAGGTTTGGGTGTGGTATGGTTCATGTCAAAGGGTCACAGTCATTTGTTTTTAACCTTTGCTTTTATGTCTCAAAGGAGGATGTACAACATGTTTTGAAAATCTGAAGCCTCACACAATGTTTTCCCCTTTTACAAACATATCAGTACTTGAACAGTGACCTTCAGGGTCCAGAAGAGGGCTTTCAGGAAAAAAAAAAGGTTTATTTTAAGGTTTAGAACAATAGACTCCTATACAACGTAATCACAAATTCCACCCATTCCAAGAGACTGAATTGAAAGAAACAAATATGCACATGGAGCTGCCACCTCTCTGTGGAGGTAATGGAATTTTCATGCACACCCCACAGGGCAGAAGAATTCAAAGGCTTGTTTAAGCCAGAAGACCAGGAGACTCGAGGCAGTATTGTGGCCATATCACACCGTGGTCACATCCAAAGAGATACACACAGTAGGTTCACTGTGCTCAAACACATTAAACAAAGCAAAGACACGGGGGCTGTGCCCTGGAAGTCTAACATGAGCTTAAGATATTTCCTAAACAAATTAGAAGAGGAATTACTGTCATTAATCACTCTCTGAATCCCTAGAATGTTTTTTCCTTGGACCTAAAATTAAAGCTGATTACCAGGCATTCCCTGAAATGCAAAGGATTGCTGGGGGTGGGGGCGGGGGGGGGGTAGAAACTTGCAAGAGAAAACAATCCCTATCTCAGTTGTCCTTTCTGACCCCTCATCTCCCCTCTCCCCAGCAACTGCTTCCTTCCCCTAATAGTTCCCTCCTTGCAATGGCAGAAAAAAAAAAAAAATACTGAACTTTCTAACTGAGCCAATTTCAAATTGCCAAACTGGAATCTGGAAGGTTGCTTTTTGAAATGCTTTTGTAGCCAAACAGATGTATTTCTAAATTTTACTTCATTCACTGGCTTCTCCTCCACTATATTTAGGAGTCAATGCTCATTTTCTTATCATTTTCCATTTCATTGCTTTTGTTTCACATTTGAGTAACTGTAGGTCGAATGTACTCCAGACTCTTCTGTTGAAGGCATGTTAAAATCAAGTAGAAACTGTATGATTAACGACATGAATCATCTGTTTTTTTTTTTAAACAGGAAAGTAAACAAGTGCTCGGTGAAGCCCCACCTGCCTTGCTGCTGTTGTGGTATTGGGCCTATCGTGAGGAATACAATTCCCCCTTCTCAAGGCTGAACTAAAATTAGGCTCCACCTGCAAGATGTTAATGAAAACTTACACAGCTGCATTCCAGAAACAAGTTACCCAGATTGCTTTTGGAGAGCTCTGTGTAAAAGCTAACTTGTTAGCTCGTTGTCTAATTCCCAAAATGTAGGATTAATTTTAATGGCAATTATTAGCACAATAACCAACTGATAAGTAATCTCAAAATAGATCCAATATTATCACATAGGAAATATGCTGTAATTCTATCACACATCCTGCTGGGTTTAACCCCTTACTCACAAATGCATACTTCCTGTCTCCTTTTTGGCACGTGTACTCAAACGGAAGACAGGAGAAAAAGTGAAGTCACTGGAATGGCCTGCAAACAGTTCTAGTTAGCACGGGGCTCCCCTTAATCGCATGCGGCTTAATGGGAAGAAGAATGCGAAGCACATGCTTGCTTCCTTTGCCCTTGATTCCTTTTGCAGATTCTTGAGCTTTCTTTGGAAGAGGAGCCTCAAGTCAGAACCAAATCACCTCAGACTCACAGCCACCCTTTTCTTGCAGATTTAAGATACAGTGGCAGTTGATACATTCTCATCACAGAAGGTGGTCTCCCCGTTCCATTTCCAGGTCAAGTCTTCACTCCATTCTGTAGGCCAAAGGACTCAGTTTGGATCCCCATTACTTTTCCAGATCATACAATAGTGCTTACCCTCAGAGAGAGAGAGAGAGATGTTACAGTTTAATTATTTACTAAATTGTGCGTGTCAAAAATGAAAGAAGCTGGCGTTTGGGGATGGAGGATCTCTGCCTTTTAAAAACCCCAGCCTTGAAAAAAAATTCCTCTTCATCATTTCCTTTACTTGCAATTTAGTCTTATCGAAGGATCAGGAAATGCCTGCAGTTGTTCTGATTTGATCTATGTTCCCGATGTTGCATGTTATCCTATAGATTCTTAATATTTTCACAATTATACCTTCGTAAAGCCTCTTTGGAACACTTTTAAAAAAATTGTTTCAAAGTCAAATAGGTCCAATTAGACCTCGAGCAGCAAATTCGGTTTCTGTCAGAGATTAAATAATGAAGAAAATAGCAATGCTAACAAGCAGGAGGCTGCCTTGCATTACCCTATCTGATTTCATTAGCCTAATTCACGCTTATTAATTATTGGTCGGATGAGATCATCAGTGTAAGTATGCCAGCCTCACGATGGTTGCATTTGGGGAACAGTCAGCCTTTTTCAGGACTTCTCCATGGTCCTCAGATGATACTCCCATTTCATTTCCATTTCAGGCTGCTGCCCTATTCAATACATGTATCTGAACCGCCTAGGAAAGCAACACTGCCAGAATAAACATTTTGTTTACTACACAGCCCTGCTTGCAACTGTCAACAAAGAAATATAAAAGGAGGTTTAAGTTTTCATTCCTAGATAGAGAACTCCTGTGTGTTTCTACAAAGCAGGTCATTACTGACTGGGCTGCCCCCTGAGATTGAGCAATTCTCGCTCGCGTTGTAACAAAGGGCTGCAGGTCTGGCAGTGTGGGAGTGGACTGGGCCACTTAGATAAGTTTCATTCACGGTAGGAGCCCAAGGGAACTGCACAGCCTCAGTTCACGGTGTAACTTTACACTATTTTCCCTTTAAGTCGCTACTAATCCCTTGGGTTTACATGTTTTGGGGGCTGCATCCAAGAAAAGCAGTGTGAAATTGCCTGAAAGCCTCCTTATAAATAAGACTTACGATATAGACCAGCTCTGTTGATGAAAAGACTGAGAGAAATGCCCTTGAGGGCCCCAAGAGCCATTTTACAAGGCTCCCACTGTGATTTTTTTTTTTTTTTTTTTTTTGTCTCTATCTGACTGGCAAAAAGAAATTACTAACTAGGTTAAAAATGTCACTGGCCCTAAATTCAGTAAGAAACGAAGCCTAGCATTAACATGAATCCCGTCTACATATTTACTAATATTGCTTGTTTAAACTTGATCTTGTCTTTCTAAAAGATAATCTTACTCCTTTTGACAAAGAGAAGGAGAAAGCAAACAAAGCAGGAAATTGGGATGTCACAGATGAGAATACTAGCCTGAGTGTCCAGGGGCTCTGGATTTGCTTCCTGAAGAATGTGCAAAGCACCAGTGTGGGTCATTTACATGCTTCATCTTCTTAGGTCAAGTCTTTGAAGTATTACTGTTCCATTTTAAAGATGAGGGAACTGAGGCCAGTAAATGGCAAACCCATTCATTTAGCATGGGAGTGTCTTACTTCAAAATGATCATGCTTCTTCTCTTGCTGCCAATCAGAGAAGCTAGACAAAGAGTCCCTCCTAGCAAAGAGGACATGGAGAGACAATAGAAAAACCTCTTCCCTCATTGTTCCCTTGGGTTCTTCAGTATCACCAGTGGATCTCTCCTGTTCACTCTCATGCTTCTGGGAATTGGTCTGACTTCTACCCTGTTCCTTTTAGGAAAACTCCTCTTACTCCTCCCATTTCCTAACACTCCATCCTGTCCACCCCACCCTGCCACCCTTCGGTTTTCCTACTCTCTAAATCCTCCTACAAACAGCCATTTGGAAACAATTTCGAGGTCCACCTACTTTCTTGTGCATCTGTCTTTTGTAATTTAGAGGTTAGGGACTGTGTGTTTTCTACTTGTCATGTTTATGCCTCAGACTCTGTGGGTACCTAATAAATGCTGAATAATAGCAGCTTTAAGACAGTGCAGAACTGGAAACACAGGTTCTTATGTTTAGTATTTCATCACCAGCAAGGAACATTTATTCACTGTCAGCACTATGCTAGGCACTAAATGAAGTTAATTACTGAGGCCGGCCTCCTCTAAGACGTTTTCCTTTTCTCTCTTATTTTCTTTTTCTTCTTCTTCTTTTTAAAGATTTTATTTATTTATTTGACACAGAGAGAGAGAGAGCTCAAGTAGGGGGGTGTGGCAGGCAGAAGGAAAGGGAGAAGCAGGCTCCCCGCAGAGCTGGGGGAGCCCGATGTGGGACTCGATCCCAGGACCCCAGGATCATGACCTGAGCCGAAGGCAGACGCTTAACCAACTGAGCCACCCAGACACCCTCTCTCTTATTTTCTTGATTAAAAAAAAAAAAAAAGTTGCCATTGAATCTTCTCATTAAAATCCACAGCATCCTAAAGATAGAGGTACTTTTTTTTTTATGTTTACGGTAATTGCATGGAAATAAGAATTTGGGGAAGAATTAAGTTTCCAGTTAAAGAACTCAAACCCTCACCCAACAGAAAAAATTTATACTATATTAAAAATTAGAGAAACTCCCTTTGGGCAAGGGGCAATGCTAGAAGACTCATGAATTTAATAACACCAAGAGTGCCTGGATCCTAGAAAAAGGTTGCCAAACACATTTGTTGGCTCTGTTGTTGGTAAGAATGGCTTCTCTGAATCTCAGCACAAGGTAAGCATCGTTTCCACGCCAACTGTTGAAGCCTAGGTTATCAGTCCAAATGGATGGTGGCCACTGGCCCTTGGAACTTCACATTCTATCCCTGCTGCAGCATGGCTGACCGTTCTCCAGGAAAACAGCCTCTACCGGGGCTGAGCTGCCGCCGCCACCGGCTTTAAAACTCCACACTGCCGAGCACCAACCTTCAGCACTTCAGCTCCCCAAACCTCACGGCATGCCAGTGCTCAGCACTCAAATACTCAGCTGCTGGTGAGTGTGATCACACGCTGGTCACCCCTCAATAATTTGCAACCTGGGTGAATAGAGAAATTAAAGGTCGCTGTTCAGACCAACTGACTTCAGGGCAGAGGTACTTTTTGTAGAAAGGGGAACCAAGGTACAAAGTGTGCTGAATGAGAACTCTTTGAGACTCGGTGATGAAGCCATATATAAACATCAGTTTGCTGTTGCATGCATGTCCTGTTTCCCTTGGTGCTTGCCCGCAAAGGGAAAGAATAGACTATCTCAAATTTGTGTTTTCTTTTTTTTTTTTTTTTTAAAGATTTTATTTATTTATTTGACAGAGAGACACAGCGGGAAAGGGAACACAAGCAGGGGGAGTGGGAGAGGGAGAAGCAGGCTTCCTGCGGAGCAGGGAGCCCGATGCGGGGCTCGATCCCAGGACCCTGGGATCATGACCTGAGCCGAAGGCAGACACTTAATGACTGAGCCACCCAGGTGCCCCAAATTTGTGTTTTCTAAGAATAATAAAAATACCTCTGTGTTCATGCTGTGTCTAAACAAGCAGAGTAAATTGAGACATTTCAATGTGAGACAATTTAGGCCAAAGATACATTTGCTTGTAATATCAATATAATTGACTCAAAAGTTGTTTATTTTATTATTATTTATTTTTTTTAGACTTCCCTAAAAAATGATCTCAATTCCATTTCTTTTGGTCCCCTGTATGGACAGAGGCTACAAATATACAGTAAAAATAAGAAGGCACTTGCAAAATCGGGACGTTAATTCATGACCAGACCTATTGTAACATCATCGATTTTTTATTATTGTTCCCAGTCATTAATTCAGTAAATATTTATCAAATACTACCTATCACATTCTTGGCTCTATGGCGTACAGTGGAGCTCATCGTCTAGTGTAGAGACAGACATGTAAACAAGTAATTAATAAAATATGGTGTGGTATAATGGAAATAAGTCCTACAGGAATGATAAATTCTTCCTATGTGCTCTGAGAAGGTGACATGTGGGAGATGACATTTCAGCTGTGTCTTAAAGGGGAATAGCTGTCCACTGTCAGAGGGTGGGAAATACATCATAGGCAAAGGGACCTGCAAGTGCAAAGATAGAAATCCATGGGAAAGGATAGTATAGTGCATTTATTACATAGCGTATATGATAAGTAGAAGTTGATGTTGAACTACCTAATCGTAAATGCCTCTTTTATCACTCTAGGGTAATTAAATTCTGTTTTATGGGCATCAGGAAGTCATGAAGAGTTTTAAGCAGAAAATAATATAATTATATTTATTCTACCAGAAAGAATTCTGCATAAAGAATGGGTTGGCAGAAGTTGAGTCTGTAAGTAAGGGTGAATTACATGGTCATCCTTTTAGTCAAGGCATAAGGCAATGAGGGTATTTCTTTGGGAAGTGTAAGAGAAGATGAAAAAGATGCAATGGAGAGAAAGGAGGTAGAAAGGAAGAACTTAATAACTAACACAACTAATACAATAGATTGGAAGAGGGAGGTTAACTTGAACAGTTGTCTAGATAGTGGTGCTCTTGTGGGGAAATGATATTAACATGTTCTTGTCTTCCAAATATTTCAGGAACTGTAATGAGTTATTTCCATTTGTTAGTTTATTCAAATCTCACAATAACAATGTGACATAAACAATAGGCAGTTATGTCAGTATTTTATATGGAACTCAGGACGGGTGAGACAGTTGCCCAGTGTCCCAACTAGAACACAGTAGTCGGGATTGGAATCCACGTCTTCTAAAAGCCAGTGTGTTCTCACACTTTTCTGTAATCCTGCAGGTAGCATTAACGAAATTTCCCTGTTAAAACCCTGATATGAATTTTGATTCAAAGTAAATCACAAATTTGACTCATGAGTGTTAGGACTTTCATTTTGAGTGAAATAATTTATTTTTTCTAATACCAGACTATTTTATTATTATTTTTAATTAAAAAAAATTTAGATTTTTTTTTTCCTGCTAAACAACAACATAACAGAAAATAAACTTAAACTTCCATTAACTGGCTTGTAGTAAAAAATTGACATCTCTTTGCTAAGGAAAAATTTTTGCCATAAAGTGTTCTGCTATAGAGATGAGGCCTAATACATGGGTAGAATAATGGGTTTTCAAATAGCTAACCACTTGATTTCAACTCATTGGAGATTTGACTTTCAGTATTTCAATATTACTGATTCAAAATACTTAGGAAAATATATTATCGAATAAAAATATTTCTATAGTTAGCTAAGCAAAAGTTTCTTTTTTCCTAACAAGCACGGTGGACTTTTATTTATTACGTAATAGGTTATTAGATGGAAAAAAAAATAAGCTGTGCTTTTTCATGCTGAGGCCACTTAATTTTCCTCAGTCATTTCCATTTCTCATTTAGGTTATCTCATTCTAAGTACAGTGGATGCTGTATTTCCCAGTATCTTCTTTTGCTTTTGTGGCGATTGGGAAGGTGTTCGTTTGCATGAGCTAGTTACACCTGGCCTGAAATCTGTGAAAGAGAATATGATGAAAAAAAAAAAAAATGACATGGCCTCTAGCACTTTCTTCTTTCTTTCTTTTTTACTTTCTTTTATTTATTTTTTTTATTTTTCATATGAAACATTTTCCTGCAAGGATCTTCTATACACAGTTGGAAGATGCTTTTGATATGTAGATCAAGCAAAATGGTAAATACATAGCCCTCTCTTTTCAAACATTCCCTTATTCTACAATGTGCTCCTAGTGTCACTTTCTTTGATTTCCATAAGGCTTGCCCTTTGGTTTGTATTGTAACTTGGTATCTTTCCATTGTCCCTTACCACAAAAAATTCCTTTTAAGAAACTGCATTCAGAATGTAATCCATCAAGCTTTAGCTCCTCTTTCTCCTTCCTTCTGGAAGATTTAATGACTAAGTCTTTGCCTTGATTTTCTTTCTCTGACTTTGAGGGTTCTCACTTTCTCTTCTAATTGTTACAGTGTGGTGTCCCCTTTTGCTGGGGAGTAAACAAAAACAGAAACACTCAGTAAAGAGACAAACAGGCTCAGGAACTCACGTGCCTGACTAGCTGATGGATGGCAAGGTCTGGCTGTCAGGAGCGAGATCTTCCCACCACACAACGTCACCCCGATTTCAGGATGCGCTCTGTGCCAGGCACGGTGGTAAGTGCTTTACATGAGTTAGAATCCTCCAACCACCCTGCAAAGGTCTTGTTATCATCTCCATTGTTTCAGATTAGGGAATTGAACCTGGAGGAGATGAAGTATCTTTCTCAAGGTCATTCAAGTAGTAAGTGAGAGAACTGGTCAGTAAACCCAAGTTTTTCTCATTTCAGTGCCTGAATTTAAATGACTAATTTGTATATTTTTTTCATCTGAAATCCTCTTCATGCCACTCCTTAAATTCTCTGAATTAAAGGAGTAGATTATCATCTTACCATTTTTTGAGTTCTAATACTCCAGAGAGTATATTTCCTCTGATGCCTGTGGACTTGTTAACAATTTTCTAAAAATAGGGAAAATGGAAGAGTTGCCAAGGTCACCCATTAAAAGAAAAAGGAAAGCAGAAAAGAAAATATATAAACCCATATATTTTATTGCAATAAATGAAAGTTAAAACTTGAGCCGGGGGTTAAGCATTAATTTTGGCTCTGGTTCTCTATTGGCCTGTCTTATTTAGTTTCCTACAATAATAAACAGTATGCAGAAATGCTCATTGGATGTGTTTTTTTATTTATGTGTTAGTTTGAGTAGTACACTATTTTGCAAACTACAAATACTATTTGGAATGCAAATGGAGGTATCTTGACATACCAGCTATCCTGTGAGCTATACATTGAGTATACTTGATTCTATTTATTTTCAAGACAAGAGAGGTAAATGCTCCATGGATTTTTAAAAATAAGAAAAACACCATTTAAATGATTAAAATTTCCATATTAAAGAGATTCATTAGACACAAAGCATATTTTAAACTGTGATTTTCTTTTATCCAAATTGTATTCAAATATTAAATTTTGAACTATTGCCAGGGCTCTAATACTTTATAATAATCATTTACCTTAGGTGATTTCTTTTTTTTTTTTTAAAGATTTTATTTATTTATTTGACAGAGAGAGACACAGCGAGAGGGAACACAAGCAGGGGGAGAGGGAGAGGGAGAAGCAGGCTTCCCGCCAAGCAGGGAGCCCGATGTGGGGCTCGATCCTAGGACCCTGGGATCATGACCGGAGCCGAAGGCAGACGCTTAACGACTGAGCCACCCAGGCGCCCCTACCTTAGGTGATTTCTTAAAAAGTCAGTATGATGATTGGGTGATCTTAATGAATTCATTCACAATGCACTCATCCATAGTCATTGACAATTAGAAAGATTTAATTCAAGCATTATACACTATACCTTTATTATGAGAAAGCACTGGGTTATGCTCTTTTGGAAAAATAACAATAAAAATACATTTAAATAAATACATTAAATAAGAAATAAGTAATAAATACTGATTAGTGTTCCCCAGGAGCTCACCTTCTAGTACCAAACATATCTAGTTGCACTCCACAAAGATTATATAAAGGACTTATTATTACCTGTGCATAAAATCTGCCGTCAGAATACAAAAGAACAAGAGAGTAATTCTGACTAGAGGAATACAGATCTCCTAAAAGAGAAGGTATTTTACTGGCCTTCAAAACATGGATAAGATTTTGATAGGTAAGTGTGACTCTGAAGACAAATGATGGGTACTTCAAGATCAAGTAGAATTCTTCTGTTTAAGGATGTCTTTGTCTCATTGAAAAACAAAACAGATACATTTCTTGAAAAAAGAGAGGTGTTTGTGTCTTGAAATGAAATTTTGAAGGGTGGATATCTTTTGTTTAAAGTACAGAAATAAGATATTTTTTCTCTCTCATTATGTGAAATAAATAAGGGTAAAAGCTGGAAAATTATAAAAGTCACTTGATTAAATGAGGCAAGCAAATAAATGCTTTCTAAAGGTCTCAACTCAGTGTGCTCTTTCCCCGAGGCTAGTTGGAACTAATCCACAGTCACAATTGCTCCATCCTATGGGTGGCCAGTCAATGTGGTGCCAGTAATAAAATGTGTAATCAACTTTCACATGTTTTTAGGCATTCCCAAATCACTTTGATCATGGCTAACAAGAAAACTGCCATTTCAGTTAATAATCTATAAATTCTCAGGGCGAGGCTTTAGTCCACTCCCCAGCAGAATATTTCACATTTTATTTTAAAAATGGAGACTAACACAATCTAGAAATATATTTATCCCTACAACATTAGTCAATTTTCCATTATGTAATCTTCGTTAATGTGACTTTTTTAAATTGCCATGTCTCACCAGTCCGGGGACCTTGATCACTGAGGTTAAGTTGCTTTTGAAAACGTATGTACTTTAGATGGCACTGCATCTAAGTAAAACGAAAAGTGACAACTTTCGTGATGGCTTTAAACCTGCCTTTAGCAGTGTAACCTGTGGCATCTATTATGGAAAAGAAGCTACCAGAGTAAAATCTCTCTAAGCCAAGTGCCACGGCGTTTTAGCTGGGAAGCTATTCTTAAGTATCGATCAGTTCCATGCTACAAGTCCTAGTTAACGTGAGTAGTTAGAAGGGTATCAAGAGCAGCATCCATCCAAGAAAGCAGCACACAAGAGCTTGTTGAGAGCAGGAAATGACTGAGAGAGGGAAATTTCAGAGATGACAGCTGTTTAATTTAATCAAAATTTCTTTTCTACACCGAGAGATATTTAGTCTTCCATTGGCACTGATACGTACCTTAGCAATCTGTAAGGTTTTAGACGGCTGCTGCAGAGACACTTGAGAGCCCAGTTCAAAGATAAGACTCGGTGACATCACTGATATCAGATTAATAAGGAGGAGGAATAGATATGAGAGGCTGTTGTCTGGGATCTCATCGGAGACGAGAGTCTTAATAACGATAAATCTAAAAGCTGTGTCTTTTAAACTCAGGCTGCCGTATGATTTTCCTTTTTACACTCAGTATTAAAACTTCCCACCCCCAAATAACAGCATGTTCACACACAAACACACCCATACACAACTGAAACCACTAATATTCTCATAGGCCTTGCTACCCGGAGTGTGGGCTATAGACAGATAGGACCTGGGAGCTCGTTAGAAACGCAGAATCTGGAGCCCCACCCCAGACTTACTGACTCAGAATCTGCATTTTTACAAGATATCTGGATTATTCTCATGCACATTAAGTTTGAGAAGCACTGACTTGAAAGCACATTTTAAAAGTTGCACAGCCCTCTCTCATCCTTAAAACCCACGCATCTTCAATTTCAAACCATTATGAATTTCCCCATTATTGAAGGGCAGTACAGTTTAGTGAGTGGTTAAGAGATTTCCAGAAATTCCCTGTCCAAATGGCCTGAAGCCCGCTTCCAGGGCCAATTTGGGCCTCTTCCCTGGGTCAGTTCTCCTAAGGGTGTGGCTGTCTGGGGTGGGGGCAGGCGAGAGATGGAGGCTGCACAGACGTTTAGTAGGCCCCTTGTGCTCCTGAACGGAGCAGCGGTGGGAAGGGGGTAGGGCTTGTCCCCAGTTCAGGCCTCCATCTGTACTCTTGCCCAGGCCTTGCATAGGTTAGGGAGTATGGTAATTATTAAAAATCAATCTGTGGCTGTAAGTTGCCGATTATATGAAATAGAGAGTCTAGTCTTAGAAAAAAAAATAATAAAGTTTGCAGTTCCTTCCACCCCTCCTCCTACTGGCCTGGTTGGCAGAATCACGGGTGCTAGTCCTGATGCCATGCCCTTCCTTTTCATCTATTTTCTCTGCTTCCATTCACACTCTTGCTAGTGTGGCACCGCCGAGAGCAACGTTTCCTTAGAGACTCACACGGATGCTCGGGCTTCCAGGCTGTGTGCCAGAGGAGGCTGACAGTGACACAGAGGGCAGGGTACTTTCCTAGATATACGGGCTCGGCGCCCACTGCCATCAGTGGGAGTTCTACAATCAGACTGAGAGCTGAGTACAGCCTAGAATTGGACATTTGTCCTCAAGGGAAGGCAGCATAAGTGGCTGGTTCCAGAAGAGCCATACTCCACAGTTAAATAGCAAATGCATTGAGAATTTAGAGAATTCCCCCAAGTTCGAGAAGGAGAAGCAAGTGAAAGTAAGTTGAAATACAGCCAATCATCAAAGGAATTTTTAAAATTCCTTGAAAGAAATTATGTAGTAAGCTAACCATTTATTAAGAGGCCTTTAAAACTAGCCATTTCACCTAGTTAGAAGATTCTGGAAACATTTTCTGAGCACTACTCACTTTCCTTATACACTGTTTTCTTCATCTGGCACCCGTAATTCCCCCCCTCATCTGGGTCTCTGTTGAAATGGGAAGCCTTCTGTCCACAATAGCCAAATGTGGAAGGAGCCAAGATGTCCTTCAACGGATGAATGGATAAAGAAGATGTGGTTTATATATACAACGGAATATTACTCAGCCATCAGAAAGGATGAATACCCACCATTTGCATCGGCATGGATGGAACTGGAGGGGATTATGTTAAGTGAAATAAGTCAAGCAGAGAAAGACAATTATCATATAGTTTCACTCATATGTGGAACATAAGGAATAGCACGAAGGACCACAGCGGAAGGGAAGGAAAACTGAATGGGAAGAAATCAGAGAGGGAGACAAACCATGAGAGACTCTAGACTCCCGGAAGCAAACTGAGGGTTTCAGAGGAGAGGGTGTGGGGGGATGGGGTAACCAGGTGATGGGTATTAAGGAGGGCATGTGTTGTGATGAGCACTGGGTGTTATATGCAACTAATGACTCATTGAACACTACATTAAAAACTAATGACACACTGTATGTTGGCTAACTGAACATATAAAAAATAAAAAAAGAAATGGGAAGCCTTCCTAGATTAGCTTAGGTGCCCTGTTGTAAGTGTGCTTAGAGCATCCTGCATTTCTTCTCCATAGCACCTATCCAGTCTGATTAAATATTTGGCTAATCATGTGTTTTAGGTTTGTCTAAGTAGATTGTAAGCTTCCTGAAGACAAGGACTACGTCTGTATAATTAAGTACCTGAAACACACTGGCCGCTCAGTATATACTTGTTCCGTAAGTTCATATTTAGTAGCTTGAATATAAACTCCGAAAACTTGTATAATAAAACACATCCACCAAAACTTAGAGGAAACTACTGGATCCTTACCCAGACCAATTTACTGTTTAGACACAACTAAGGGGATTGTTTATCTCCTTTCCCAAACTATCACAGACCCAAGTAGTAAACTAGAAAGAAAAAGAAGGGAGGAGAACAAAGTGGGGGGTGAAAAAAGCCAACTTGACAGTTTCACAGAGTGAGAGGATAGAACACTACAGATAAAAGAACTGAAAGAACATCACAACAACAACAAAAAGAATGTAACAATGTGGAGCCATTATCAGGGGCAAGATATTGCAGACGGTACCTTTGTAAAATGTCATAATCTCACAATTACTGTGATAATTATACATCTCCATTAGAGAATACAGGAAAATTGTATTCCATATATGTTGCTTAAGAAGGCAGGAAAGTAAAATATTTTGGAAAGTTTTTAGAAATAAATTATCTGAAAGCAAGTTTGTAGTATAATAAAAATAACAGTATCCATTGTAATGCATTTTACAGTTTATAGAGCACTTTACTATATTTTATCTCACTTGATTTTCATTAAAAAAGGAGGGGCTAAACTGCAATCGTCAGAAAAATGTGCTTGTGTGGTACATCATATTCCAGGGTGAAGCTGATAAATTAGGCACTACTGCGATTTTCTCACTGAATATTATTATTGTTTTTATTATTATTATTTAAATATTTTATTTATTTGAGAGAGAGAGCATGAGGTGGGGGGAGGAACGGGGGGAGGGAGAAGGACAAGTAGACTCTGTGACGAGTGTGGAGCTGGACGTGGGGCTCTAGGCGGGGCTTGATCCCAGGACCCTGAGATCCTGACCTGAGCCGAAACCAAGAGTTGGATGCTCAACCTACTGAGCCAACCAGGTGCCCCTTCTCATTGAATATCCTAAGGAATATTTAGATGTTGATTTTTTCAAAGAACTGTTGGAAAGAGATTTCATTATGGTTTCAAAAAGTTTTAAAATCCAACTTTTTTTCCAATAATGATTTAATGAGAGTTAGACAGCATATTTAAATTACGTTACCTAAATCTTACAATGGAGGTGCATAAATAATATAGAATAGATCTTATACATATGCAGTAGATGCAAATTTTATTATTTATAATATTTTTAAAGTAGAAGTGTCTTGGACATTAACTTACAATTTTACATTAATTATGCCCTTGTATGTTGGCAGTGCTCTTTATAGAATGCTGAATTTTACAAAAACTATACACACTCACATACACCCTCAAAATCACACTTCCTTGAAAGTATACTATGAACATAAAAGTATATTTTAGATTTCCAAGTGTTGCTAGTATCCAGAATTGCGTTTAATTTTTTTTTTTTTGAAATAAGAATAATGACAACCATGTAAAAAGTACAAAGTATGTCAGAGATGATAAGGAGAACTTGTTGACAGACAAACGACAGTTCCAGGAAAGTTGTTTCATCAATAGCAGCGGTTACATTGCAATATAAAAATGTCTTTATATAAAATGTTCACTTTATGGTTCCTTCTACAGGAGATCAAAAATTAAATATATGCAGGAACATAATTAGAGAATTAATGGCCAGAGACAATGCACAAAGGGAGAGATTTCCAGGAAAAAAATGTGTTATAAGCAGTTTTTTAATGACTATGCTTTAAAAACAAACCTGAATTATAACAACAATTGTTCTCTTGTTGTGTGGGAAAGGTCACATTAAATAATTCCTCTCTGATTTTATCCACCCAACAGCATCCACCCAAGCAGGGACAGGTTTTGCCTCTTTGATTTGTTAGCGCAGTGATTATAGCACAACCCTTTCTTTTTATAGGTATACCGGTAATCAAGGGCAAAAAATATCAAATCACTTCTTTGCAATGTTATAAAGACCCATGTAGGTATCTTTGCATTCTGATTTCAGTGTGTGCACTCTCAAATATAATAGAGCTGCTTTCTAGCTCTTTCATTTTGGTTTTCAGACTTCTCTTTCCAAATCTCACCTAGTCAATATTTTCTTTTGTTGTCACAGATACAGCATATACATCCTAAAAGCAGAGACTTGCTTTTTGACAATTAGAGGCACATTCAAATCCAATCGCTAGCATTAGGTCTGTTTAGTAAGATATCGTAGGGTGGTTTACCATAAGGCCAATAGTTAAGTCACAATTCTTGTGGCTTAGTCTGAACCAAGAATAGGATTCCAGGCCTCTGGGATTAAGCATGGTGAAGCTTTCCATGAGCTTCCAAACATTCTCTTTGGTAACAAATAGTGAACTGCTTGAACTCCAACTGGGTTGTCATATGTTTTATTCATGGACCATCATAGGAGCCGCCAAACAGATTATCATGTTTACATCAGGCCTCTTTGGAGAGAGAAATTCTTTAATAGTTGAACTAGCAGGGTCAGTCGGTACAGAGATGCCTGCGGGGGACCAAATAATAAATAAATAAATAAAATAAGAGAAGAAGAAATGAAATCAAACATTGAGAGTTTAATGATGTCCTTCAGCAGTCACCAATCAATATGTTTTTATCTCTTGCTGAAAAGGTTATATTCAGGTTCCCTCATTTTGGTAGTTTTGTTTATTTGCTTATTTACTTACTTATTTACTTATTATAGGAGTGAGGAGATGGAGGGGGCACAGAAAAGTGCAGAGTCCACAGAAACCACTCCCCTGGAGTTGACAAACGTTTACCGTGTCTATTTATGGTATCTCAATTGTTTTCAGCAATTTGGCCTTTTTCAGTAAGCTAAGTGCCACATGGAGTTGTCCCATTGTTTCTGTTGGAAGTAAATGCACTTTAGCAGATGTTGGGACATGCAGTAACATTTCCTTTTCTTGAGAGTCTAATTTCAAAATTGATTTAAAAAGACACATCCCATTTTGGCAGGGCAGTAGCTTTCCTAGGTTGTGCTTGCATCTTTGTCTGTTTAGGGATTTTCTACAACCCTGCCTGACTTAGCCTGGCCATTCAGCTTTAGGCAGGAAACTGTTTTCTGACTAGAAAGAAACCCATGAGCTAACAAGTGAGGTCATGATTCACAGGAATTTTTTCTGTTTCATTCAGCTGACTTCATGAGGTGTCGTATGGAGGGTTACATTGAGCACTCGGAGTATCACAGGGTATCCTGGAGGTTACTGATGTGAACTAGACCCTCCACAGATTCATAAAGCAATATGAACATGGTGTTCATGGTGTGCAAGAAATGGAAGAAACTTTAAACATCTCCCTGTAGAGGGATACCTGCATTGTTGTTAATACTGAGGGTTTCTAGATACGATATCTCATTCAGAGGTTGACGACTTATAACATCCAGAAGTTCCTATACAGGGAGAATACGATATTTATGTAACATGTTTCTCAAAGGAATATCAACCTCCATTTCGTAGACTAAGACCCCTAAGGGTGGAAGACCCAGTATCAACTCTGGCTACTCATTTTGGGGACAAATATAATTGTACGAAAAATGACATTTTAAAATTGGAGTTGGGATTAGGAATTCCTTCATGAGAATTTGTTGCCTACACTGCTGAATAAGAAATGAAGTGCCTCTCAGCTTAGATGTTAATTTATTTAAAGAGAATGGTCAAAAGGGACCAAACGTTTTATCATTTGCATAGAAAACACATAAGATATAAATTTTTAAAAGAAAATGCTACTTATACACTAGAATACTTCCTCTGTGATTTCCAGATACTTAGGGTCTTCCTTTAGTGTACCTTTGAATGTCCACTACCTGGAATAGTTTCATGAACTATGTTTACTTGGCTCACTCTACTAATTCTCAAAGATTTAGTTGACCCTTCTATCTCTGAAGATTTATTTTACAATTCCACACAAAGTTCATTAGAATCACTTTGTTTTCTGTGCTATCGCTGTGCCTTGATCAACTCTTTCTTATTGTCTGAGCCACACAGTATTTATTTTAATTATGTATTGACACTCCTCCCCTCTCTGACTATGATATACTTATGGGAGGGCCATGTCAGATTCATTTTTTATTGTATTCTCACATCAACTTCAGTACCTGGTACAACATAGTGACTCAATAAATACCTATAAAATAAATTAATGTGGCCTGAACATCACATTTATCAAATCCGTTTCAGACTAAAGTTCTACCCAAATAAATATAATAAACAAATTAAATGAGCTTAGGCAAAGACAAAATATTTATGGATACCTTAGGACTGTAGAGGGACAGAGAGAAGAAAATGATAATGCGATATTCTCATTCAGGGATTAAAATGAAAATAGTTTCTTTTTTTTTCTTTAAGATCTTATTTATTTATTTATTTTAGACACAGAGAGAGAGAGAGAGAAAGTATGAATGAGTGGGGGAGGGTGGAGGAGCAGATGGAGAGAGACAAGCAGATTCCACGCAGAGCGTGTAGCCTGACGCAGGACCTGATCCCAGGACCCTGAGATCACTACCTGAGCCAGCCATCCAATTGATTGAGCCACCCAGGTGCCCCAATAAAAGAGGTTTCTTAAATTGTCTCAATTATTTGTGCCCTTAGAACGCTTGTTGGAATTTGGAGGCTTAGTATATGTTCTTTTTCAATCATTCTCTACTAAGCAAAGCAATCACTGAGAAATTTCTTGAATCTATGCCTGGTTAGGGAAACTCTTGAGAATTGAAAGAATTTGATTCACAAAAAGGTTTGGTACCATTCATGGAATGCATACTCTAATCACTACATGTTGTTGTTGTTTAAAGGAACTGATTATTTCAGAAAAAAAGCACATCAGCATTACTATAGTGGAACCAGAAGGGAATTACAGGTTTTTCTGCTTGAAAATTTTTTACTGCTTTTATGAGAGGAATGCACATATACATGCAGATCTTAACATACCCTTGAATTATGAAAACGTAAGAAAATATTTTTAATCCAGGATACAGTTTACCTTACTGTATTATATATATTAGAAATCTGAGGTATCTGTTAAGATGTGAAGAATCCTTTTATTTGTTCACTTGATAAGTATTTCTTTGAGTATTAGTTATAAGGCATTATGCTGGGCACTGGAAAATATAAAGATTTCCTAGATATGGATAATTTAGAAATACAAATACAAAATAGAATGGTAAGTAAAAAGCTTCTTTAGATACAGTATTTTCCAACGACAATTGAGATATTTTATAATCTGTAGTCGTGTTTTAGGGCAGCAGGATATACAATTTACCAATGATCCTTCTAGCTTTGTGAACATATGATTACCTAAATCCTAAGATGGACATTCTTCCTTCCCCCTTCAACAATCAAAACCATATTAATATTTAAGTTTAAATATTTTATTTTCAACTTTTATCTACCAAAATGATTTGCCATACTTGAAAAAAACCTATAAATCACATACAGGAAGTACTAGGAGAATAAGGAGCCAAGTCTTAAAGAACATATTCTCTTCCCTTATCATGCTTCTAAACTTGACTTTAACAATTAATATGGTTAGCAAATGTCTGCACCCTACAAATGGAACATTTAACAGCAAGACCAAATGGCCAAATGCTCACCACCTGCCCACGCCCTCTTGCAATCAATCAGGACTAACTTAGCAAAGCAACCAAAATACAGTGATTAGTTAAAGAATTAGACCAGTGTACTATTACCAAACGATTTGGAGGTAATTTTGCCACCAATACTTGAAGGACATTTGAGTAGACTGCACTCCTTCTTTTTTCTCCTGTATTCTATCACAATTAGGTTATACTTATCTGGCAGGTATTCAAAATTATATACAGATGATAAGAAGATAGGCAGTGGAGAGCTGAAGTGGGTTAGGGAGGCACAATCCTGTTGTTTTCAACCCATTTGACCAGAATACGGTGAATAACTAGGGTGATTGTATGATTTATTATTGAAACTCAGTGCTTCTCAAGTGAAAGTGGGTGCTATTTTCAATTATGACAATTAGTGTAAACTGGGACTATCCCAGGCAAACTGGGATGTAAGATCAGCCTATGAATAATTAGCCATAACCGGACAATTTAAAATTAGTCAGGACACATTGGTGAAGTTAGTTGTATACAATCTGTGTAAGGTAAGGCTTTATTTTTTATTTTTTATTTTTAGGTAAGGCTTTTAAAGTTTGGATCACATAATTGATTAGCTTGTCTTTGAAAATCATGTCATTGACTCAAAACATCTTGCTCCTCTATCTTCTCTGGTTTAGATGACATGTATTTATATACTTTTTTTCAAGGACTAGTTCAGGATTCTTCACTTTTATTTTTCTAAAAGCTCTTATCATCTAAAACTCTTATAGTAATACAATTTCCTGGGCAACCAAAAAACTCGTAATGATTAATAAGCAAGATGTAGAAAGCTTGAAGCCAAATGGAGAGACCATTAGACCAGGAGTCAAGGAACCTGGAATATTGTTCTGACTTTAAAATCAGCACCAACTAGGGCCTACTTTCACTGTGCCTTTAATTTCTCATTGCTACAAAGGTGATAACCTCACTTGTTAATTTCCTAGGGAGGGCTTATGGAAATACTTTAAAAACACCTAAAAGGTTTAAGTTTAAATATTTTACTTTCAAGAGCTTTGTAACAATAAAGAAGGCAAAAGAGGAGAAGTAAAGAGTCTTAGAACACAGAATTAAATGTAGTGTTTAAAAGAGTACAGAGAAATATATTTAAATAAAATGGAAGAAAAGTGGGTCTTTCTGACTGGAAAACTTTCAGCACTTGATAATTTGCTCACACTTTCAGAAAGCCTTCCCAGAATCCTGTAACTTCCCCCTGAATTCCCTTGTAGCACTTAATTGTTACTGTTTATTTATGTTCCCAACTAGACTGTATGCTTTGCAAGACCCAACTGTGCTTTATCTGTCATTAAATTACAATGTCTGACCTGAAGTGGATACTCAATAAATATTTTTTTACCAAATATATTCACGTTGATGACAAGCTTAGGAAGACAGAATAAGACATCTCTATTTGAATATTAATCCTCTCTGTTAGGTTTCTGCCAGGTTCTCTTTTCTTTTGAATTTTATGTTTGACTTTTTTCAACGATCCCCTTTCCACTAAACCTGGAAAAGGAAGCTTATAAAAACTACTAAAAGTTCTATAAATTTTCACTGTAGGATACCTCTCCACTGCGACACAGGAAGAGCTGGTTTGGAAATTGGATGTGAATATGGCTCTGTGCAAATCATCTATTTGCTTTTGGAGGTGTTAGCTAAGTTGGTGAGAGGATAGCACTAATAAGGGTAAGAGTGCAGGTTTTATTAGCTTTACACAGAGAGAAACTGCCCCAGAGTCACTGACTGTACCTCTAAGCTCCGTGGGTTCTCTTGGGTCACAAAGAGAGTGCAGATTACTCAGTACAACCTATTAACAGTTTGGAAAACAAGCAGGTGATGGCAGATCTCGTACACAAAAGACAGCACTTTCTTACTTTGCAGAGGGCTAAAAAAAAATTGAACCCATGAACAAGTGTCAATTTAAGAAGTGTCCCTTTGTCATATGTCCCCTTTAGACCACAATTCCAAAATGGGCATACATAGTGAAGGAAACTTTAAATCCAAATTCTCAAAATACCTCCAATTCTTTACCGGACTCTGGGCTTGCTAGGAAGAAAATATGGCCATGTGATATTGATAATGGACTGTCAAAACAGCAAAGATCAATCTGAAAATCATTTGTAGTGATCACATTAGGCATTTGCGGGGTGATAGATTCTGAAAATATTTGTATATTGAAATAATGGTTTTCTTTGCAAAAATGTGCTTTCTCACACACAAAGGCACATTTTCATTGTATGTGAAATTATGTTTTCTAATAAACATTGATTCATGGCTCACTACCTAAATTAATGCCAAAAAAAGAAAGTAATTTAGAAATATTTTTGATACATTCTGTTAAATTATATTATGGTAACTTCTTTTTTTTTTTAAGATTTGTTTATTTATTTGAGAGAGAGAGAGAGAGAGAGAGCTCGTGCGCGCACACACACCCACACGTGCCAGCAGGGGAAGGGGCAGAGGGAGAGGGAGAGAAGCAGACTCCACCCTGAGGGGAGAGCCCTATGTGGGCCTGATCCCACGACCCTGAGATCATGACCTGAGCCAAAATCCAGAGTTGGGCGCTTAACCAACTGAGCCACCCAAGCGCCCCAGTTATAGGAACTTCTTTTAAAATGTGGTAAACCAGTTGGATGCTCTAAAAGAAAACATGATGAAGAAGCTAATAGTGACATGTAACAGCCATCTGTTAGTCATTCAGCAATAGGAAATTATACTTATTAAGAGCTCTTCCACACATGGCAATGTTCTAGGGTCACAGGTGCTGCTCCTCCTATGGTCAATCCATTTTTATTTTTATTTATTTCTTAAAGATTTTATTTATTTATTTGAGAGAGAAAGAGAGAGCATGAATAGGGGGAGGAGCAGAGGGAGAGGGACAAGCAGACTCTGCTGAGCAGGGAGCTCGATGCGGGGCTCGATCTCACGACCCTGAAATCATGACCTGAACTGAAATCAAGAGTCAGATGCCCAACCGACTGAGCCACCCAGGCACTCCAGTCAATCCCTTTTTTCAAATTTCCTTTTTTATTGCCAGTCAGTTCATTTTTAAAATGAACATGTTCTCTGGGAAGGTTGATAAAAAGAATGCTTTATTTTTACTGGGTTCTCAGAAAGGTGGAAAATCCAGATTTTAGGAGTGGAAGACTTAGACAGGAAAGAAATTTTATACTAAATTCTTCTGCAGAATAGTTCCCTTCTGGTTCAAGGTTTACTTCTTTCATTCCCATTGCATGCTCTTTTTGGACAGATGCAACAAATACTCATCACTGTCTTCTCAAAATTGTAACTAATAAACATTTAATAAAGCAAATTTCATATTAGATGCAAGCATTTATAAGGAGGGCACATGATGTAATGAGCACTGGGTATTATATAAGTCTGATGAATCACTGAACTCTATCTCTGAAACTAATAATACACTATATGCTAATTAATTGAATTTCAATAAATAAAAAAGCAAGCATTTAAAAATAGACAAGAACATTCTGTCAGGTACAGATAGGCCTGTCATCTTGCCATTCTTTCTATTTTTATGCTTTATAAGTAACTTACCCATCCTCACAACAGTGAAATAAGGACACACATGCACTAAGGTCACACACACACACACACACACACACACACTTCTCACCACTGACTGCTCCTCCTGGCAAGAGAATTGAGATTCTGGCTACATAGGGGCTTAGTAGGAAGAGAGCAGAAGTGCTACTTTTCTTAGGATATTTTAACCATGAGGGAATTCCATTGGCAGACCAGATTCACCAGACCTCAAGCTGTGTTGTAAAACAGAACTCACTATATCACTGGTTCATATTGGAGTCTTGAATTGCTGCCTCCCCCTGATAGACATGGCATGGCTCTCTGAACATTTTAAAATTATATAGAGTACATGGCAAAATGTCTCAGAATGCTGCCCTTTAGTACCTGTCGCTGAAGAAGATTCAGAGACTAAGATACTGAGTGTTTTCCCAGAAAATGTTATGGTAGATGGTACAGTGAAATAACATTAGCCAACTTTGGTTGAAAGCCAGACATCTGGCATACAGAATCCAATCCTAGCAACAGTATTTAGAAGTATGGTTATGCCTGTTGTAAAGGTAAGATTCAGGAACGTCAAATACCTTGTCAAGATCACAGAGCTAGCTAGAGATAGACAGGGATTTGAATCTTGGTCCAACCAAATTCAGAATCTGAGCCAGATAGATCTTGGTTTGAAATCTCCTCTATCACTCACTAGCTGTGTGAATGTGGGCAGATTTCTTAACTTTGGTGAGGCTAGTCTCTGTTTACACGTTTCTAAAATGGAGAGAAGGCCTACATTGCATGACTGTCTGGAGGTTAAATATTTGAGACAGGCTATGCTGAAGTGCTGAGCACCGAGTCTCTTCCCTCCATGGGCCTGCCTTGAATGAGCAGTCTGTCAAGGCCCTGAGCTAGTTGCTGCTGGAGACACACTCTCCGTAAGACTCTCTCCTCCCACAAAGTGTTGGAGATGTAGTGGGAGAGAGAAGACGATAACTTATTATAGGAGGTGTTTAGACATTTACCCCAATATGCGAAACATAAAAAGGGGACACTCTTGTGTGAAGGGCTTTGGGTGTGTGTAAGGTCACACACGTCTGCCCACTCAGGCTTTCCCAGCTGCCTTCGGCCGTCCTGGACTGTCCTCCTCTGAACCTCCTTTGAACCCTGGAACTACGAAAACAGTCATCAGGCAAGACGATCTCTGGGGGATTTTCAAACACAAAATCCAGGTTTCTATTGTAGGTACACAAATATCTGTACTAAAAGGCATGAATATGATAACAACCAGAGCATATAGGTCCATTCAGACAGAGATTGAGATCACACAGTTGCTTGTTTCATGGAAAAGGGCAGAAGAGGGTCAATGATGGTATCAGAGGGAAGGTGGCCTTTCACAGGAACGGGCAGGATTTTAAAACGCTGAGATCACCACTGAAGAGGAAGGAGAGGAATGAAATGCATTTTAATAGAAACGTATCGGGAGGAAAGGCAAAACATGAAAAGAAGGAAAAGGGAAGGAAAAGGTACAAAGCATCTTTGAGATGTGTAAGTAAGCTAACTCAACTGGCGCAGTGAGCACAGATGTGCAGGAAGTAGGAGAGATGGGTCTGGAAACCGGGGGCGGTGAAACACTGTGTGAAGACATGGATCTTGGAGCCAGACAAGTGTAGGTTAGAGTTCCTGTTCTGACAATCAGCAGTTGTGTGAGCAGGGGCAATAGACCTAGCCTCTATGAGCCTCGGTGTCCTCTTCTGGAAAATGGAGATATTAATATTGATAATAACAGTCATGGTAATAGTAAATGGACACAATAACCTTTACTGAGCACCATAGGCATGGGTCTAAGCATTTTAAAGGCGTTTAACACAGTCTTCACAAGAATCCTCCGAAGTAGATGCAATCACTGCCATATTTTGCAGGTGAGGAGACTGAGGCAGGAGAGGTTAACAAACTTGTCTGACAAGTCATTTGTCTCACAGTTGATAAGATAAGGATTGGAATCCAGGCGTTCTGGTTTTGGAATCCCCCTAGTTATTAGCAGTTCAGCCATCTACCTCATACAGTATGGCAAGAATTAAATGAGACAACACCTATGATAGGCTCAGTGATGGGGTCAGGACAGGCTACCTCCAAATTGAATATATTAAGCTGAAGGAGCTTGAGAAAATGGCAGAAACAGGAAGGTCAGAGTCCCCACCCCCAACCTCCTTTTCTCCTGAAACAGGTCATAAAACCCTCATGGGAGAGGGGCCCTCCCTTTGCCCAGAGGGAAGGTGCCTCCTTATCTCATAAGGCAAAGAAATGCCAAGAAGAACCTGGCAATTAGGCCTTGCTAAGTTTCCCCCAGTTTATTACACTTACTTCATTCTCCTTGAACCATCATATTTGTACACAACTGCCAACTATTCATCAGACGTAGCATCAATGTACTCAGGTCTGTTTCTCTGGGTCTTTATTTCCTTATGAAGTTTCCCACAGAGTGTAAAACTTATGTTAAATAAATGATGCACTTTTCTCCTGTTAATCTGTCTCTGTCAGTTTAATTTTCAGACCCAGCCAGAGACCCGAAGAGGATCGAGGAGTATTCTTCTTCCCCCACACTAGTGAAGTGTCAGGCACAGAGTAAGGGTTCAATTGAATGAATCATATACTATTGTACATTATAAGAGTTGAAAATAATAGAAATTCCAATATTTTTCCTATGCCCCGATGGATGTTTTTGAGTACCCTCTGATAGGCATATACCTCATTTTAGCGACCACAGCAATATCTGCAGCCCCTTTCCAGTGTTGGGAAGGAACCTGAATGCATTTGCACTGAACAAAATGAACAAATGAACAAAACTATTCCTTCTCCTATGAATGAAAATCTCCCTTTTCAGAGTCTCTTAGTGCACACAGAAGAAAAAGGATTAAAGACCTCATTTCCCTATAAAACTCTCACTTATGTGCACAGAGGTATGTAGATAAGGATGTTCAATGTAGCATTGTTGATAAAACTGAAAATAACATAAAGGTCTATCAGGAAGAAGAAGATAATACAAATGATGACAAATCATTTTATGGAATAAAGAATGAAGGTAAACCAACATATATTGAGAGGGTAAGAATCTGCAAGACATATTAAGTAAAAAAATAAGTTGCAAGAAAGACAAGTTCTTTTTTTAAAATTCAGTAGGCTCCACGAGGAGACCAACATGGGGCCTGAACCCATAATCCTGAGATCAAAACCAAGAGTCAGATGCCCAACCGATGGAGCCACCCAGGTGCCCCAAGAAAGACAATGCCTTGATAAAGAATATCCCATAACTTTTGGGCACCTGGGTGGCTCAGTTGGTTAAGCGACTGCCTTCGGCTCAGGTCATGATCCTGGAGTCCCGAGATCGAGTCCCACATCAGGCTCCCTGCTCAGCAGGGAGTCTGCTTCTCTCTCTGACCCTCCCTCCTCTCATGCTCTCTCTCTCTATCTCATTCTCTCTCTCAAATAAATAAATAAAATCTTAAAAAAAAAGAATACCCCATAACTTTAAAGAATTTTGAATGAGTAATACATATATATTATATAGATAATATATATATGTGTTATATTTTTGGCATGGCACTGAATCTGAATAAGCCTCTAGATCAACTACCAATTTATAGAAATTACAGAGAACAGAGGAATATATTGAATAGCACCCGGAATGCAATCAATAAAATCCAAATTGGGGGGCATCTGTTTAGGACAAATGATTACATTATTTATTTTATTCAACAAATTACAATAATAAAAAGAGTAAGAGAGAGCTGGAAGGGAACTGTGATTAAAGAGACTTCAAAAATTCAAAAATGGCAAAACTTAAATTGTAGTATTTAAGGAACCACTTGAGTGATAAATTTCTCCCTCCATGTTGCTTGTTCTTTTTACAGTAATGTGTTCATGTGCTATTTGTGTAGTTAAATATAACATTAAAAGATAAAAAAAGTTGAAACATAGGACATAGGGGTGATTTGGCAGAATGGAAGTTCTAAATGTATGTTAGAGTGGCAATCCCACTTATTAATAAACCTGAAGATGGATTTATATTTATATAAATAAATAAGGACATTGTGTCCAGAGTCACATAATTACACATTTTCTGTTAGAAAACCATAGAAATGTAGCTTATTCCAGAACCAGTGAAATGAGTTAGCTTGTAAGTTTGTTTTCTCGCATAATCCTAAGCAGTCTTGCTTTTTTTCAGTTGGATTCCCAAATAGCTCAGAATTTTTTTTTTTTTTTTAATTTGATATCTCTGATGCTTGGGTCTAGATCCTAAGATAGTATGACAAAATGGGCATTAGCTGCGTACAGGAAAGTTATTAAGTATTGAGATGAAAATCTCCTGGTTGATAACAGGAGCATTCTGTTATTCTTACTAATACCAAAATATGACAAACTGATGCCTGGTATAATGAGCCTTCAGTTCTAAAGGATGATTGAGTTCAAGAGTAGGGGAACTTCACCATGACTGAGGAAATAGGTATTGTTTCAGTATTCTTTATTTTCCACATTTGCTTCAGGTCTTTTAAATCGCATCTTTATTTGGTTGCTTTGCGTAAGTTCACAGAAAATTTTAGTTCCTGAAATGCCATTATAAACAAGTGTCGGTGTTTTATTAAGCTTATTGACCAGAGGAGTATTTGATTTGGGAGTAAGAATTTGTTAATCTGTTAGCAAGGCTCTGTCCCAATCCACTTTTACAAACTGTTTTCAACATATTCTTGGTTTGAAATTTAGAAGCTAACAGAGGTGGTAGGAATTGTGCACTTGGATTTTTTTTTTTTTTCTTTCTAATTCTGGTAACTAGTAGAGAACTCTAAACTGAAATGAAGAAAGAAAAAAAACCCAGTGTGCATCTTTCCTTTTCTACGACCAACAATTTCTAAGCTATTTTGCAAATATAGGACAGCTGCTTTATTGAGCTAAAAAAAAAAACACTACAAAATGTAATGATAGTACTTTGGACTCTATTCTGATCTCCCTTAAACTCCACACAGCTTGGATTTTTCTGTAATTTTAATGAAAATGTGGCATGGCACATCTCTCTCATTTAAATTATGCACTGTCAGTATTTTCCTTCTTTGCAACTGAAGCACTTCTTGGGAAACATGCCAGGTACAAGAAGGGAGGGTGAAAGCCGAAAATAGCAAATGGAGGTGGGGGTGGGGAAAGGAACTGGACTAAACAAACACACTCTTCATACAGCCGTGTTTTTAAAGACTTGCAAATCACTGGGAAAGGGGGTCCAGAAGTTCAAGTAGGATTAAGGTAGCTTTAGCAAGCCTAAATGGGGCTAAACACAGGTCAAAGTAGGGCTACAAGTCAAACCTTGAAAACCCTGTTGATTTGATAAATACTAACACAAGATCTCTTTCATTTTAATGTGATATCAAAGTACATCTTATTACTACTTAGCGACATAGGGCTTGATAAAAGTCAGTAGTGTTTCCTTATACCAGTGACAATTTCTTAATTAAGAAAACCTTCTCCCTTCACCTGTCATGCCCCTTTTGTTTTCCAAGCAAGAATCAATCATTCCTTTATTTAGCCAGTATTCGTTGAGTGAAGAGCTTGAGTGAAGAATAAGACAGAGAGGGTCTCAGGATACTATCATCTATGTTCCAGGTCCATCTTTTGTAGAATTCACATAAACATAGAAATAATTCCTTTGGGGAGAGGTGATTAAAAAAAAAAAAAAGAAGAGGTATACCATATTTATATCAGTGAGAATTTGGCACCATTTTGTAAATCTCTTTTCACGTTTAATTTTCATGTTAGCCCAGCGTGATAAGTATTGTTATTAGCCTGTTCTACAGATTAGAAAGGAGTTTTAGAAAATTTAGGAAAGTGGTGATTATCATCGCTTAGTAGCAGAGCTACGACGAAAATTTGGGTCTCCTGACTGGGAGTTAGTGTTTTTCTCACGATGGTGCAGTGGTTAAGAACATGGGCTCTGGGATCGGAAGGATTTAGTTCTGACTCAGGTCTGCTTCCTACTATGACCTTGAGCAAGTTACTTAATGGTTCTAAGCCTGTTTTCTCTAAAATGGAGATCATGATAGACTATCCCTCAGAGGGTTGCAGGGGAAAAAGTAAATAATAAAAGATTTGTGCTTAGTACAAAATTCAGACTCAGAAAGGGTTGACTAGGATAGATCAATCCATCCTTCCAGCAGGATCAGAAATACCTGGTTAACTTTCTTACAGAACTCTTTAAAAACAAAGAAAGTTCAGGTGAGTGGAATAAAAGAAACGAGATATTCTAGGAGAAGAGAAATGGAAATTCACCGCTGGTGTATCTTCCTGGTCAGAACAAGTGTTGGGAATAGGGGTGTCCAAGGAAATCTGGGATCTTGGCACAAAAATACCTTTTCCACCTTTTGAGAGATTCCTTTAGGATAAGTCAACAGATGTTTTAAATGCAGATCTTTGAGGGTAGGAGGAGCAAAGGGATAGTGTTTCTCTGTGATTGGCCTGTTATAAATTATTTTAATCAAATAATATCTTATTTGAGGTCTCCTGCACAGCAAGGAGACGGAAGAGGGTTTTCGTGCACTTTGGGTAGGGTAGATCTAGAAGAGATAGAACTGGATAGAAAAGGTAGAATGCTTCTGGCCAGGGCGGTGGAAGCCTGAGGGCCCCAGGTGCTTGGGTGATAAGAGGCAGGGCATTCCAAAAGAGGGAAGAAGAATCTGGAAAATGTGGAAGAGCTCAAAATAAACTAAACAAACTTTCTTTGTTTTGCAATTGAGGTTGGGATTGTTAACTACTTGGTGTCCATAAAAATCATCTCCTTTCTTGCCTTTGGCACTGCTGGAATGGTGCTGATGCCTGAGCTGGGATGCTCAGTCAGAGCAAACCCTCCAGGACAGCACAACACCCTGGTCCCAAGTGTCCGAGGATTGTGCGGGCTGACACTTGTCTGGTAGGATGAATCAGAATCCCGGGGAGTGCGGAGCTGATTTTCTCCCTGAAACCTGCTTGCATTCATTATTTAAATTATACCTTTACATATCTTCTCTGAAATATGTCAAGCTAGGAAGCCCAGGAGTACCTCTCTTCCCCACTACTACTAAAAGCTTTGGTTAGAATGAAACTGGAGGCTTATGGAAATGTCACTATGTAACATGTATCCTAAGAGCTGTGGGAAGCCCCCAGCTAACCCATCCTTCAAGTAGGATCAGAAAATAGGTTCTCTTTAGAGCTTATTAACTCTTCATTCCCCTCTTCCCATCTACTGCAATCCTTCCTCATGATATTACATTTTAACTGCAATTAACCACGGCATCTGTGTGCGATCTTGCGCCCAATCTTTTGGGAGAAGGAAGATGTGTTTTCCCTTGGTTTTGCCTCAGCAAAAAGAAATAATTTATAAAGTGTTAGGTTCCAACATCAGTGGTGCGAAACCACAGCTAAGAAGGAGGTGGGTACCTGAAAGCAGCACCTTTGGACAGAGGTCCCTGAACTGAGCCCAGAGTTTGAATCCCAGCTGTGTCTCCTATCTGGACTTCAGCTACCTGATCTATAAAATGAAGGAGTCAGATTTGGTTGGTCTGTGGTTCTAATCCTCTGAGTTGACGTGATCCAGTCATCCTTGCTATCAAGGTGGTTTTGAGTTCAGCTTTAAATTAGCAGCCCCAGCCCCTTGGTTCTGATCTCACAGCGGGTTCTAGGATATAACAAGCATTTGCTCTGAAATCCCTCTTTCAGCCTTTATTTAGAAGCAGAAATCCCCGCATGCTAACTTACTGACTGCTCTTATCATCCCCCACGTTTGGTTTGCTTTGCATTTTGCCACCCAGTGACCCACATCTAAATAGGTGGAGGTTGCAAGACAAGAAAAAAAGGCGGAACGTGAAGTCATAGCTGAACTGTAGATCAATGGCTGCAATTTCACCCCAAAGCAGGGCTGTGCTTCTGCAAGGACTAAGATTTATTGGTTTCAACACACGAAGATGTAAAATGCGCTGTTATCACATCTCCCCAGAATGTGTACTCGCACCAGCCTGGGGAAATTGCGTGTAATAGCAACTTCCTAGTTGCTCTGTCAGGCCTCCCATCCGTTTTGTGAGCCCAAATTCCAGTGCCTTACCTATCGATAGATGCCGTTTTGTTGGGAGTGAACCTTGAAACTTATGCATTGTGAGGAATATTAATATGACTAATGTTATAACTTAGATACTTGCATATTTAAATGAAGTGAAATCTCATGGCATTCAGAGTTCTGCATGTAAACAAAATGTAAACGTTCATTTATGTGTTCACTTAAAATACAGTTATTCAACCTACTAGGTGTGATACACTGTAAAGTGATGAAGGCAGATTACATGCTGGGTAAAATCTAGATTTTAGACTCAGAAAGATTTTTATGTAAATTTTGTTGTTGGTGCAGATTTACCTTACACATGATATTCAATTTCTCTGAGCTTCCACGTTCTTTTGGGAACAACAATATTTATCTCACAAGATCTTCGTGAATATAAATGTGAGTCTTAGGTATGTGTAGGTATTCAAAAATATTGTTTTACCTGTTTATTTACTTAATAATAATTACAACCCCTACTTACAGTTGATAAAAGTACTTTCACATACTGCATAGCATTTTAATCTCTTACCACCTTGTGAGGCTGATAAGGCATTTTACCTTCATTTAAGAGAAATTTGAGATCTAGAGTAATTGGAGTCAGACATTTCTTCAAACTGAATCCTAGATCCAAAGGCAGTCCTCAGAGACAGCATATTTGCTAACAAAAGATTCAGAAGAACTTTATTTTTATTTACTTTTAAGGTTTTATTTATTTATTTCTCAAAGTATTTTATTTTTAAGCAATCTCTGCACCCAAAGTGGGGCTTGAACTCACAACCCTGAGATCAAGGGTTGCATGGTCTACTGTCTGAGCCAGCCAGGCGCCCCCTGGAAGAGCTTTATTAATCCAAGAATGGATCTGCTGAGTGGTTGAAATGTCTGTTTCCTCTTATAAACTTGGAGGAAATATTTCTGATCTATAAATATACAACCACACTTCAATGGGGTTCCTGTTAATATAAATGAATTTTGTTGCAGAATTCTAGCATCTCCTCTTCCCGCAATAGCCATACCATGTTGCCTTTCAGAAGAGAGTTTAGTGCATTTACTACTTGAAAAATTCTCTGATACTGAGATGATCTGAATAGCAATCGGCATAAACAAGCATTTTCTAACCAGAACATCATGATTTTCCACACATCAGTAAGTCATTCCTAGTGAATCTTGTCTAAGACCTTTAATAGTGTGATTTCTGGAGCTATGAAAACCCCCTCATCCAAGAAATAATTCTCCTCTTATATGATTTTAAAAATTGCTGTACAGTCTTTTATTCTGCAGTTAGATATGAAACTTGGAATGCAAATATCTGTAAGAATAGTAGCTAATTGACTGACATTTGTAAGAAGGCAAGAGATACAGATTCTTTCCTGAGGAAAGATTTACTAGAAGGGCGCTAACAAAACCTTTGTAGGGGAGTTGGGAGAGATAGAGACCAGAAACTGTGATGGGAAGATCAGAACAGAAAAGAATGGTTGAAATCAAGGATGAGATAACATTCTTACCTTAGTTTGACATAAGTTGTTTGATAACATCAAATATTGGCTAGGGTATGGAGTTCTCTCAGATTCTGCTGGTGAGAAGAGTGAATTGGTTCAGTGGCTTTGGAGGATAAATTGGCAGTATATTAAAAATAAATTTCATCTTAATATCTAACCAAAGGATATACACTATACATATGACCAAAGACACATATGCTAGGATGTCCAATGCATCATTTTTTTAAAAAAAAGATTTTATTTATTTATTTGAGAGAGACAGAGAGAGCACAAATGAGGGAAAGGGACAGAGGGAGAAGCAGACTGCCCACTGAGTAGGAAGCCCAGTGTGGGGCTCAATCCCAGGATGGCAGACGCCCAACGGACTGAGCCACCCAGGCACCCCCACATCATTCTTTATTATAGGAAAAGAGAAAAGGAACAGTCTAACTGTCCAGCAAAGGAAAAATAATTTCACGGATAGAGTACATTCATATTATGACATACTTGGTAGTAGTTGTAGAGAATAAAGACAATCAATATATACTGATATGGAAAGATAGTTAATACATATTGAGAAGTTAAAAAAATGACATCTCAGGGGCACGTGGGTGGCTCAGACGGTTAAGCATCTGCCTTCGGCTCAGGTCATGATCCTGGGGTCCTGGGATCAAGCCCCACTTCAGGCTCCTGGCTCAGCAGGGAGCCTGCTTCTCCCTCTCCCTCTGCCTCTCCACCTGCTCATGCTCTCTCTCTCTCTCTGTATCTCTGTCAATTGAATAAATAAAACAAAAATCTTTAAAAAAAATGACATCTCTCCCTTAAACCTTAGTGTGTATATATATATGGAAATGCACAAAAATATACTAGAAGACATACTTAAAATGGATAAAAGTGATGACCTCTAGGTCTAAAATTGGGGAGTAGTAGTTGAAGGAGATTTTAGCACTGTAATGTTAGATTTTTCTATTGGAATGTATTCATATATTTAAAAAAGAAGGAATGCACTGTACGTGTATTAACACCTAATTGATAGGCACTCTGAAAAATAAAAAATGAATCATTGAATGTGAGAGCTATAAGGGGCTCAAAAGGCTTTAAGCACAAGCCACCCCTTTCTTCTTCTTTTTTTTTAAAGATTTTATTTATTTAACAGAGAGAGACATAGCGAGAGCAGGAACACAAGCAGGGGGAGTGGGAGAGGGAGAAGCAGGCTTCCCACCCCTTTATTCTTAAGTATGAAGAATTTGCTGACGGTCACATTGCTTATTAGGGCTTTAAATGGAGTGCTATCTTGGATCTCCTGACTTTGGTTCTAGCACCTCTTCTACAATTTGGGGCTCACTCTTAGAATGCCAGTACATCTTGCTAAAATTCCCTGCTGTGCAAATGCAAGATGCTATTACTCTTATGGAAATGGGGCGAGGGGTTAGGGCAGGAACAACTTTTGAGAAAGGGTGACTTCAAGGACAAAAGCTGACAATCTGATTCACACACTTTCAGACCAGTTAGAAGAGTCTATTTTATATCTTCCTTTTAAATTTTCAACTATAAGAGCAGGAACTACTGAGAAGTGTGGGAGATTAAGGCAAAAGAATGGCTCTTAGATGTCTTCTTTGTGGCTTTTCCACTTTAATAATACCAGCCTAAGCTCTGATAGCAACAAAATGAAAATGGCTTTTGCAAAGAAAATTTATTAAATTTTGTTTAATTAAACAACTAAAAGACATTCAATTGTAATGTAGTGGAAAGTGCATTCCAGATAAGGAAATCTGGGTTATATCCCAGTTTGCCCCTTAAAAGTTGCATGAAAAATCTGAATATAGTATAGGAAGAATGATATTTTCTTATCCAGGTTGCTGGTAAAAATAAATATGATAAAATGTTTGACAACAGCTGCCACATCGATGAGTGCACAATAAATTCTTGTTGAATTGAACTCTATCATGCCATTCCTCAGTACTCTTGTGTGAGAACTTCTGCAAATTAAAAACAAAGAGGAAGATGAGATACAGAGGGGATAACAGAGATGCTGTAACATACTTTGGAGACCTGAGACAAAGAATCATAGAATTTTGGAACTTATAGAAGTTTAGATACATTTTTAGTGATTCCAACAGCCTCCTTCTACAAAGAAGGAAATGGAGAGCCTGAGAGGTTCAATGACTTGCCTAAAGTCACTCAGTTGGAGACAGAGAGGTCTCCACAGTTTCACTCAGTTGCTTTATTTTTCAGAAAGTTTAGTGATAGTTTCTTTTGAAAGTAAGAACATAGTCATCCTATTTGCTTCCCTAAAGGATGTCAGAAAATAATCAACTGTGAAACAGTGTATAAATGGCTGCTCAGTGAGTGAGAGGATTGTATGGTTTACCCCAACAATGTGCTATCAATTCCTCAACATTTTGTTAGATCATCAAATTGACCTACTGCTACTACTACCAATAGGGGCAGGGATATATCTACCTCAAGGTCGCCAGGTTAAAAATATGAATGGAAGAAGAAGAGTTAAAGACTTGGAAATGGAACTTGGGCTGGTTCAGTGATGCCACTTAGCTTATTCTACTATCAGAAAACTGGTCTTCATGTTTAAAAAAAAATTTCCCAATTAGCTTTTCTCAATAGGGTTGCCAGATGTTCAGTAACTAGAATTATACAGTCCTATATTTTAGCTTTTTTTTCTGGTAAGATGAAAAAAAAAATACAGAGCATGTGAAGTTTTAAAAAATTATTTGGACTTTTAAAAAATTTGAATTAAAAACATGTATATGATAATAAACTATGGTATGTAGACAAATGTAGTACCTTTCATAAGGTGCTTCCTTACTTTGGTATGTAGACAAATGTGGTACCTTTCATAAGGTGCTTCCTTAGGCCAACAAAGGACATTCACTAGTGTTGATGAGGAAGAATTTCCTACACCATTCAAGGTCCTTCAAGCTGGACTAAGAATCAAATTGACATGAGACAGATTAACAGGAGAAAATAAAATTTAATGGAATCCACCAGACATAGAAATTCCAAAGACATTGTGGCAACATGATGCTTATATGAGCTAAGGAGAGGAGTAGAGATCTGAGGATATAAAGGGGAGAAAAACCATTAGCAGGAAGATAAGAGGAGATGTTTGGAAAACAAAGGTTGCCCTATTATGCAAATAAATTTATTAAGTAAAGAGAAATTTCTGTTAATAGCTCTCGTTTTAGTACAGGTAGGTAGTTGAGGGAGAGGTAAAGAACTTCTCCTGCATCTGCTAAGTTTTGATTGCTCTTAACTCAAAATGATATTCATGCCAAAGTGGCCCATCTTGGGGTGGCCTGCCCTTGTCCCCTACGCTAGTTACATTACTGTATGTTTAATTTTAAGTTTATATTTTTATAATTACTTTAGAAATAGTCATGATTTCACTCTTAAATGCTTCCATAGGGGGAAAAATTTAATTTTCAATGTACGAACTATGTGTGGACTGACTATATAAAATAAATTCAAACTGAAATTTTGACTTTTCTTCAAAATTCCATGAAATTATTGAAAATAATTATTTTTAGGAAGAATATAACATAAGCAAATATTTTACAAACAGCAAATAAAAATATCAGTTGAAATGAGTAATAGTTTTAAAATATTAAATTTTTTATTCACCACCTCCCCTTTGCCAAGTCCCTTATTTTTGAGGAGAACATCTGGAAATCCTCTTGTTTAGCTTCAGTAGAAGTTCCTTCCAGCTCTTTTTTCCAGCAATGCTATAGAAAAAAGGGCCCTTGGAACCAGACCAACATGGTTTCAAATTCTTTCCCCACTACTTACTAGTGGGGTCGAATTATTTTACTTTTCAATTTTCTCTTCAGAAATTGAAAATTATAATTCCTATCTTGAAGGGCTTTGGTTTTTTTTTTTTTCTAGGATTAAAGGAAAGAGAAATAGTCACTCATTTACCTTACAGGTATACAAATTCCTATGAAAAGCATTTAGCATGGTACCTGACTAGGAAATGTGCTCAGGATTTGAAATACCATCTTCTTCCTCATGGGTCAGCACAGTGTTTCCCAACCTGATTTCAAAAAACTCTAAAAAGGATTTCAGGGTCAAGTAAGTTTGGGTGAAGACCATATACTCAGTCCCTCTCTTTGGTATAAGAAAATGCACATTAGTATATTAAAGGTTCTAAGGAGACTTAATGTGGTGTTTTCCAATCTTCTTTGAGCACAGATTTTCTTTAATCTCTAGAGAACATAAGTTAATGGTTCTAGGGAACTTAGTTTGGGGAAAACTGGGCCAGAAAATGGGGAAGTATGGGTAATGGCTTTAAGGCTCTTGAGAACAGGGGAAAAGCTTAGGAAAAAAAAAAGTAGGGATAGCCTGTGTAGCCATCCATTCCCATTAGAGTTTCCTCCCTTTTTCCAATTAGATTATGGATCCCTTAGAGGAAGGCTTTCAGACTTTCCCATCTAAGTACCCCTAAAGCAAGGGACATTGAACACTCATTTTATCATGAAAGCCCATGAGACCCTCCCATGTTACTTCATAAGATATCTGTTTGTTTAAATATAAAAATAAAAATTTTAATTATTGAAAAGTAAATGATTTAATGCTTTCCTACACATATATATACATGTACCTTTTTCTGATCTAATTTATATTCCTGGATGACATGTCATATTTCATGCTTTTTGGATATATAAACACAGACTCCCTGTACAATATCGAGCAGACATGGGAGGAGGACATGTACTCCAGGGTGAGCAGGAAGGCCTTAAGTCTGTCAGTCAGACTGCTTTCTCTAGTCTGGGTACTGTTTTTGGAGCTGAGCAAGGAGGCAGAGTTTGTGCCTTTAAAGAATTCTTACAGCCTTTTGTGTCATGGATGCATGGGGGGCGGTTTGTGTGCTGAGCATGAGGGGAGAAGTGAGAGAGCCAATAAACTCATAAAATGATAAATAAGATAACTTTTATCACTGATTAATGTTGTGAAGAAGATATGACAGTGATGGAGTGACTGGTGGAAGCTATTGGAGCCAGACAGTCAGAGAGGCTCTTTGAGGATGAAGCATTCAGGTTGAAGCCCACTGATAAGAAGGATGCTATGCAAAGGTTTGAGTGAAGAGCTTTTTAAGTTGAAGGCAGAACAACTTGCAAAAGCCCAAGGATGGAAAGTGGCTTGATACGTGTTTTAGTTCGGGTTTCTCACAGTGGACCCTGAGATAAGGACAGAGTACAAGTTTATTTGGGAGGTCACCCCAAAAAGCACCAGAGAGGAAATGGAGAACATGGGCAAGGAGAGAGAAAAAACAGTAGAGGCTGTGTTAGAAGAGGTTCACTGCTATGGATAATGGGGGCTTATTTCCGCTGGGGTGGAGCCCTTTAGAGAAATCATTTGGAACTCACCACACAAGGAGTAGCTATTGGAGGATTTGAAGTGGGGAACTGATCTGATAAGATCAAGCTTTAGAGAGAGCTGGGTTTTTTGTGGAGGATGGCCTAGAAGGAGGCAAGACAAGAGGCGGGAAGATGGATTAAGAAGCCATTGCAGTAGTCCAGACAAGTATCATAGTCAATCAGGTTCAATGGTAGATTATTAGTCTTCATTTTACTCAATCTATAAACAGTATTTGACATAATTGATCACTTTCTTTTGGAACACTTTCTTGCCTTAGCTTCCAGAACACCATTTTCTCTGGATTCTTCCACCATTTCTTTGGCACTCTTCCCCAGTCTCCTTTCTTGGAGTGTTTCAGGAATCAGTTCTGGGATATTTTCTCTATCTTCATATACTCCCTGGGTGATCTCAGGCAGTTTTCCAGCTTTAAATACCACTGGCACCCATAAGTCTTTCCAATGTATATCTCTAGACCAGACCTCTCTCTTGAACTCCAGAGTCATTTACATCACTACCACCAGCTTCATTGCCATTTGGGGGTCTGACTGACCCCTCAAACCTAACATGTCAAAAACTGAACTCTTGATTCTACTCACCCTTGCAAGTGGTTGGTAGGGCTTAAGGTTATAAGTGTAGAGGTGGTGAAAGTGGTTGGCTCATGAAACATTTTGGAGGTTTAGCCCACAAGTCTTAATGATGGATTAGATGTGAGTACCAGGAGGAATCTAAGATGGCAACTTAGCTTTGACCTGAACAACTGGATATGCAATAGTGCTATTTACTGAAATGGAAAGGAGTAGAGAAAAATTAATGGTTCTGTTTTGACTGTATTAAGTGTGAGATGCCTGTTAGGCATCCAAATAGGATGTGTGAGGTATTGGAGTGCTCCATCTAAAGGAGAGGTTCCCTCATCCATAGCTGTATTTAAAAAGCTAAATGAGGAGACCCCTGGGTGGCTCAGTTGAGCAGCCGATTCTTGATTTCAGCTCAGGTCATGATCTGAGGGTTGTGACATCAAGCCCCACATCGGGCTCTGTGCTCAGTGGGAGTCTCTTTGAGATGCTCTCTCTCCCTCTCCCTCCACCCCTGTACTCCCACCCTGGCACACGTGTGCAAACTCTCTCTCTCACAAATGAATAATTCTTAAAAAAATTAAAAGCTAAATGAGGATTTTAGAATGATTTAAAATAAAGGCTCTCTGCTTCTCTCTGTATATTGGGACTCAGAACTGAAGAATAGTTGTCTAACTATTAAACACTTGGGAAAGTGTAGAAGATGATATGGGCTGATAAACACTCCCAAGCAGGATACCCTAAAATGTTCACACGTAGGTTAGCCACCCAAAACATTAGGGTATCCTTATCAAATAGATTTTGATGTAAAAAATCTATGATAGCCAAGTCAGTCCTTTTTATTTATTTATTTTTTAAATGTTGTTGTTGTTGTTGTTTTGTCTTATGTATTTATGTATGTGTAATCTCTACACCCAACACGGGGCTCAAAATCACAATCCCAAGATCAAGGGTCAAAGGCTCCCCTGACTGAGCCAGCCAGGTGCCCCAAGTCAGTCCTTTTTAAATCCTCTGCTCAAATACCTCCAAAGACTTCCCATTTTATTTAAGTAACAGTCCTAATTATATATGATCTGATTATCTCCAATCTTGGTCTCTGCCCACCTATACCCTTTTTGTAGCACAGCTCCCTTCCTCACTCAGTTATACCTACAATAGTCTCCTAACTGCCTTAAGCACTCCAAGTTGCCCCCTCAGATCCTTTGCCCTTGTTGCTTCCTCTGCCTGCATTCTTCCTCCCAGATATGTGTGTGGATTTTCCCCTAGCCTTGCTCAAATATTCTGGTCTTGCTCAAATATTTCTGCTATAGGAGATGGTCATTGGATCACCCTATGTGAAATATCAGACTCTGTCATTGTTTTTTTAATTTTCTTTGTTTATTCTTCATAACTTTATCACCACTTGAGCCTAGTTTATGTATCTATTTTCTTATTATCTGTCTTTCTTTTTAGCATATAAGCATCAATAGGCTAGGGGCTTTATTTGGTCTATTTTGTTTAATGATGTATTTCCAGCTCCTGGAAAATTGCCTGACACATGAAAGATACTTGGTAAGGATTTAATTGAATAAATAAATGAACAAATGATTCTTTTTAAAATTTATATTATCAAATATTTCTTATGTGACTATGGGATGTTATAGAAAGCCACATAAAAAATATTTGATGGGTAGGAGAAATCTGCTGTGATAGGAAATCTTAGAGCCTAGATTCAAAGATCTAGGCAAGCAGGCCCTATAATCAGCAAGGAAATCTCTCAAAATTTAGTGGGTTGCCACTAGCCATTTAGGGAAAGAGCTCCAGTGTCTGATCCAGGGGTAGGGGTTTGGAGAAGGAGGAAGTTAGAATGATAGTAATCAGAGGTGCCTGCATAGCTCGGTGGGTTAAGCAGCCAACTCTTGGTTTTGGCTTAGGTCATGATCTCAGGGTCCTTGGACTGAGCCCCTCTTTGGGCTCTGCATTCAGTGGAGAGTCTGCTTAAGGATTCTCTCTCTCCCTCTCCCTCTGCTTCTCCCTCTGCTTGCACTCTCTCTCTCTCAAATAAATAAATAAATCTTGAAAAAAAAGAATGGGAGTAATCATATTGTGTGGACTATTGAAACTAGATCTCAGGCAAAGTGGAACAATCAGGGACCTAACTATCAGTACTTTCCTGTCCATTAGAATCAACTGGGCAACTTTTAAAACTCTCCATGATGAGATTTCAACCCATACCAATAGAGTCAGGATATCTAGGGAGGGACCCAGGTCCAGTGGGTAATTTCAAGGTGCAGACAAATTTAAGAATCAGTAAACTGGCGGTTGTTCTTCAAAATGTGGTCCCCAGACTGGCAGCTCTGGCATTACCTAAAATTTGTTAGAAATGCAGAATTGAAGGCTCCATCCCTCTCTACCTGAATAAGAATCTGCATTTTTAACAAGAGATGAACATTGAAATTTGAGAAGCACTAATATAGACCACAAGGTCAGAACCAGGCAGTAGATAAGGTCATTAACCCTCAAGTCCCTGAGGACAATTAGAGGACCATAAATCTGCTATGTTCACTCTGCTTTCTGATTTAGGTCAGAGTTAGATCCAGAGCCTGGAAGTGGGTTTGGGATAAGAGTCATTCAAGTGGAGGACAAATGGTTTAGCTCTAGAAGAGGTCAGTTAAAAGAACAGGGATCCAGGCAAGGTTTAAATCCAGTGTGAGACAACTGGTGGGAGATGGCATTGGAAAGGTAGGTTGGTTCCAGACTGTAAAAGAGCCACAGATAGTGATGGTGTTGGAGCTGGTGAGTGACATGATTTAATCTGTATTTTAGGCTCAGATTGACTAGGTAGAAATTCTTGATGCACTCCTGAAAAAAAAACAATAATGAGATAAGGCTAGTATAAGAATCAGAATAAGCAGTAATTTTTTTCACTATTCTTCATTATTACTGTATGTCCACAAGTCTCAGAATTAGGTTGTGTAGCTTATTATTTTAATCATCCAAATATTAAAAACATCACCTAAAATTAGGAGAATATGTAGAAGCCAACAGTAGATTAGAAATTGTTTTGCTTGGTTAGCTTTGTTAAGATGCTGCTAAGTTCTTTTCCTCAGAAATGTAACTTTTTATTTCCATGTCAATAGCATAGTTGACATTTTTTTTTTTGCCACTTCATATAACTATTCTTACAATTGCAAACTTTTTTCTTTTTTAATTTATTTATTTGACAGAGAGAGACACAGCAAGAGAGGGAACACAAGCAGAGGGAGTGGGAAAGGGAGAAGCAGGTTTCCCACCGAGCAGGGAGCCCGATGCGGGGCTTGATCCCAGGACGCTGGGATCATGACCTGAGCCAAAGGCAGACGCTTAACAACTGAACCACCCAGGCTCCCCTCAACAATTACAAACTTTAAAGTTGTAACACACTTTACATATTTTAAGGAAGTATTGGTATATTCAGAAATTCCTCTAGGCTGCTAATCAAGCTTAATATATACCTTCACATTCATGTTAGCTCATTCTAAATGCATGTGCTAGTTTCACTGTGAAGGGTGAGGAAAATGCAGGAAAACTAAGAAGTGAGAGAAATGTGAGGATTATCCAAGGAGTCTGATTTGCAATATAAATTGCCCCCTTTCCTATTATAAAGTATTTTATCATAAGTAGCCTATGTTTTCAAAAATTGCAATTGGGCACTGACCTACTAAACTATAATCTCGATGAGGTGGGGTCAGATTCAAGAGCTTACCACCATTCTTGGCGTGGAGTAGGTGTTCAGTAAGTATGTGTTGAATAAATGAATGGATAATTATCAGTTTTTTGTCTGGGAGCTTATCACTGCCTCCTTCTCTGGAAAGGGGTTGCCCTTGGCTGATGGGAACTGCCTTTCCTAGAGAAAACTGGGAGGCTAGACTTCTGAAACTATAGCTTTGCCTTACTTTCTCTCCACTTCCTTGTCTTGCTCATCCTCCTCCCTTATAGGTGTCTCCTAAAAACAGTCTCCATATATGACTTGCCCAGGATCTCCTGTCTCAGACTCTGCTTCTGGGAAATCTGATCTAAGACACTGTATACCTGACTATCATGTATTATATGGATGTATGTGCATGTATATGCATGTATATGTATGTGTGTGTATTTATAACACACAAAATTTTCCAAAATTTTTATCCTGCCCTACATTAAGAAGTCTTTTTTACATTTTGATCCAGTATAGAAGATTAATAAAAATCTATATACCTACACACACATATTCATTCATTTAGCAACAAATGTTTATCTATTGCCTATTATGTGCCAAGCACTGTTCTCTATTCTATTTGATGGGAAAATAGCAGTAAAAATGGAGTTTACATTTATAACACAAAATTTAACTTTACCATGTGTTATGTAAGCTGATACACTGTATTCTATTCTAATATTTTCTTTTATAATCTATTGTGTTCTCTTCCTTTTTAAAAAAAATGCTGTTCACGACCCACTAAATTGATTTAACAATGTGCTTGAGACTTGTAACCATTAGTTTGAAAATATTGCCTTAGATAGTGTCAAGCCTGATTTTATAGGGTTTAAGGATGTTTTTGTTAATATCTTCAGGCATTTAATATGATATAATACTTAATATGAAGGAAAAATATATAACTGACATATGCATGGTATTATTATCTTCTTCCTTGAAGGCTTATATGATTCAACCTTTATTTTTATTAGTATTTTTTTAAAAAATACCCTTTTCATCTTCTTCAACTAGAAGTCAATACATGGAGCTTTTGCTGTATGTCTAAACTGACAGGGTCTCTAAGAGAAAATGTGCTTTAAAGCAGTAGGAGTTAATGGTCACTCTTGCACTATAAATTCTATTGGCAGATACTCTACTGGCTGGTAGATATAAGGATGACTTTCTCCTTGAAAACTCTAATGAGACCTGGGAATAATATACAGTCTGTGATTCGGGTACTATCCTCTAAATGTAAAAGCTTTTAAACAATCTTAAAACCTTATCTAAAATAAATCACATTATTTCTTGTTATTTCTTTGAGAAGTAAAGATATCTAATATAGGCCATAAATATTTGTGAAGCAAAAGAACTTCAATTTTTAAGGCTAAAAAAATCATTTTATTCTTGAGGTTATGAGATATGTTTGCACTTGATTGATTGAGAAAGTATTGTGTCTTCTACAAATAATTCTTCCTGGAGAGGGACTTAGAAAGGCCAAGGCTGAAACAGTTGTGAGTGGTGGAAAGAAAGCATCCTCCTAAGCATGACCTGGATTTAAATGCTAATTCTACCAAAGAAGTGTGTGGCATAGGGCTTGCTTATGAACTATAGTTTCCTTATCTATAATTGGGATAATAATCCTAACTTCACTGGGTTGTTGTGAGAAAAATACATGATAATACATTGAATGTCTGGCTCATTATCACCCAGTAGACACTCAGTAAATGTTCATTTATATCAGTCAAGATTCATCAAGAGAGGACATTTAGCTTGCTTGTTAAGACAAGTCATAAAAACCATAGGAAACTTCTCTGATTATTTAACATACCCACGGAGACTTCTATAGCCAAACAGTAGCTCGGAGATGCCACAGGTAGAGTCCAGTGATGACGTTCTCACTCCAAACATCTTCAAAACTCCACTTTGGGAATTGCCCTCAGAAGAAATCTTACTTCATAGTCACATTTTATTATTGATGTTATTCAGTATTTACCCAGCTGTACCTTTCTCATCAGACTTAGATCTCAATGATTTTACATGGTTCTAAAAATCTAATTCAACCTTAAAAGGTTAAGTTATTTAAAAAAAAAATTATGATACAGGACCTGAAGGCAACATGGAAAGAGGAACTCTGAAAAATACTCTGATTCTCTGCAACTAACATGATTGTTAGGCTATCAGCTTGGCTTGCCAAGAAGTAAAGAAGATATAAACTACCGATGGTAATTCTCATCAACTAGCCAAGGACAGTTCCCAGCTGCTCAGGATCATACCCCAGCAGCAGGCCAGAGCCAGGCTCCGAAATCTTGTGGTATACTGAGGCCAAGAGCTTAGAGCTTGAGGCTTGGGAACTTGTATAAATTTAGAGCTATAAGGGACTTCTCAAGGCTCCATGCTCAGATTTTGTCTTAGCTAAGATATGCCTGGTCTTAGAGTTCTCATCCAGTTCAAGCTCTCTGTCTTACTATTTTAAATTTGCCCTTGCATCTGAGTCTGCTCTTACTCAGAATGAGACAGTTCCATGATGATCACAGGAAAAGTTGTTTAACTTTTTGAGCCTCAGATTCCTTATAGAAAGTGGAAGTAGTAATAGTACATTCCAGTAGGGTTGTTGTGAGATTACATAAGATAATGAAAATAGACTGGGCAATGGGGCACTTGGCACATAGGAAATTCTTAATAAGTTATAGTTATTATTATTATTATTATTATTCATAGCAGCCCAATCTACCTCTGTGCACAGCTCAAGTAGAGGCCTATTTATCAAAAAGGGGATCCTCGACAACTATTAATTGGGTAAGGAACCTATTATAGAGTGTTCTGAGTTCATATTGTGGGAGAAGAGAAAGCCATTAAGGGCATCACACTGGTTGGATAAACTGGATATATACATTCAAGTACTTTTTTTTAATGGTCATGTGCCTTTATAGTCACATTTGCTATGGAAAGATGGATTCAGTTTTCATGACTTTTGAACCTATTACCCATTTCTAGAATAATAGTATCAGTAATAAGAATAATAGCTAACATTTACTGATAATTACTAAAGGTTACAACAAAACCCCTCTGAGTAGTATGTATATCTGGTTTGGCATCACTGTAATGAATAAAGTATCAAAGCAAAAAGAGCAGAGCTGTCCCTTCCCCCATCTTTAACTCAGCTCTCCCTGCCCCTCCACCCACCATGCCCTTCACCATTCCAGTGTTCATGAGTGTGTAAGGCATCATTAAACTGTGTAACTGCCAATTTTCTCTTCCTACTGATAAAGTATAGATACAAGTGCTTTCATTTCCACACCAGCAAATATTTATTAAATGCGTTCTCAGAGGGACTGGTCAAAGAACTGAAGAAAAATATTCCTTCTTGGACCATCTAGTCCAGAGGCCTTGGAATGTCTCCTAGGTCCACTCCTCTGGCAAGTTCCTTATGTTAGAGTGAAGAATCTTCTCAAATTTCCCATGTGTCAGTTTTTACGTGTTTTAAATGATGATAACACTTGTCCTATTTTACAGCTTTTGTGAAAGAACAGCAGGTCCCTGACTCAACAGTTCACTGATTGGTGGCAGCACCACTACCTTGGTCTTTGGTGTTGTTTGTTGGTCGTTGGTGTTTACTAGAGGTGGAAAAGAATGGAGTTCTTCCAGGGAAGTACCACTAGAAAACCATGTTAGAAAGCCATCCATCACTGTTGGGGCTTTGTGGCAGGATGTTTAAGCCACTGTGTTTTGGGTCTCAAGTTCCTGCAGCCTAACCCAATTTCCAGTCATTCGGGGGGTGTATCACTTGGGATTGTTATTGTGTCATAGTGGAAAAAATATAGCTGAGATTGCTGCAGGCTAGTCACTCTTCAAAGGCAAATGAAAGAATGAAAATTCTTCTCTGACAGCTTTTTAAACAAAGAACTTTTAACTGTATCTAGTCCACAATTTAGCTCATGCAAGGCATGCCTTTATGTTTATGTGTAATTTACTCCTAAGATGGTGCTGCCAAGGGGTGCCTGGGTGGCTCGGTTGGTTAAGCGACTGCCTTCGGCTCCGGTCATGATCCTGGAGTCCCGGGATCGAGTCCCGCATCGGGCTCCCTGCTCAGCAGGGAGTCTGCTTCTCCCTCTCCCGCTCCCCCCTCTTGTGCTCTTTCTCTCTCTCTCTCTCTCAAATAAATAAATAAAATCTTTAAAAAAAAAAAAGATGGTTCTGCCATTAGGAAGTGATGGTTGCTGGTGGCCTGTGTGTTTTAATACGAATTGTTTGATGTTGGTTGTTGTTTTTCAACTTTAAGGTAATAGCGCCCCAAAGAATGCAACTATAGAAAGAAAGGGTAAAATTTTAATACTTTGTTGAAGCACGTCAGGAATGTCTCTTTTGAAGGGGTGAGACAGCTTAGGAATTGAATTTTTCTAAAGAACAAAATGAGGCCTAACTCTCACGACATAGATTTGGCAGCTCTGTAGTTTCTTTCCATAAGTAAAATACCACTGATAGAGGCTCCAGTCCTTAAAGACTGGATAAAACTGACCAGCTTTACAGAAATGATAGAGTATCTAACATAACTATTCTTTATTCATTAACCCTAAGAAAGAGAACCTTTGAAATAACCAGGAAGAAAAATACCTATTTCCCAGATCACCCAACATGTAAATTATTTCTCTTTTGTTGAGTATCAAATATTCTGTAACCAAAAATCTATTTTTACAAATAGGGGCAAGGTAATTCAGAGGAGAGAGGGAGGGAGGAGGGAGAAGAGAAGGAAGGCGGGGGGAGGGTGGGAGATTGCGATGCGTCTTCTAGCAATATTTCTATACTCTTTATATTGTCATTAGTTTTTCTCTTGATAAGCATTCTGCCTCATTCACGCAATATATTACACTGAAGACTCTTTTTCATTTAACTCTCGCGTGTCTCTGTTTCTTTATCCTTTAAATGATGATAATGCTTGTTCTGTTTCATAGTGAAGGTGTTAGGATTAATAGTATATTATAGATAAAAATGTTTTGAACTCCCCAGAAAGACCCAATACAAAGTATTCCTATTGTCATTATCACCAAACATACTCTGTACTCCCTCTTATTGCTTCTTAGCTTCTCAGTGTCTAGCCGAAGTAGTAGCTTAATGATGGATGTAAAATAATAGAGCTGCAAAAGAACTCACAGACTGTTGAATTCAGCCCCCCTGCCTTTTTTTTAATGCAGAATTGGATAGTGGGACTTAGAGACATTAAATGACTTTTTGGGGTTACTGTACTTCCCTGCTCAGTCTCCTCAACTGTGAGTGATTTTCAAGACTAGGCTGTCAATTCTTCTTTCTATATGCTTCTTTTCTTAGGTGCTTGAACTATTTAAGCTTGAACTATAATCTCTATTCTAAAGTTTCTAAAATTGGCACCACTATCTCTGACAAGTGTGTTCTTCAATCTCATACTTCTATTTGTTTTCACACCTTAACAGTTAGATAACCATATTAGTTTCCTAGAGCTGCCACAGCAAATACTACAAACTGCATGGTTTAAAACAACAGAAATTTATTCTCTCGTGGTTCTGTAGGTAGAAGTCTGAAATCAAGGTGTCGGTAGGGCAGCATTCCTTCTGAAGTGTCTGGGAAGGAATTTTGCTTTGCCTCTCCCTAGCTTCTGATTATTGCCAGCAATCCTTGGCACTCCTTGGCTTGCAGCTTCTATCACTCCAGTCTTTGGCTCTGTCATCACATGACCTGCTTCCCTGTGTATATCCATGTCTCCAAATCTCCGTCTCCTTAGAAAGACACCTGTCATTGGATTTTAGGCCCACTTCAATCTGGTATGACCTCATCTTAACTTGATGACATCTGTGAAGTCCGTATTTCAAAATTAGGTCATTTACACAGGTACCTGGGGTTAGGACCTCAACATATCTTTTGGGGGGACACAATTCAACCCACAACAATAACCTACTCTTATGTCATATTCAACATGGTCAAATGAACTTCACTACAGTCTTTTGAAATTGTCTTCATTTCTGTTGAATGGTATCACTAATCTTGAAGTGTTTGATTATGATGCTTCTACCACTCTTACGCTCTAGATTCACTTTGTCATGAGGCTGCATTGTTTGTTCTTTTGCAATATTCATCAACTTCTTTTACTGTCCATTGCCCTGTGTCTGTCCTGGGCCAGGTCTTTAATTCCAAGTTAGTTACCAATTCTAGTCTCTCTCTTACCTAGTCCTTTGCTACTCAAAGTGTGATTCAAGGATTGGGATCATCAGTTTCAGCTACATGCTTGGTAGAAATACGAATTTTGGCCCTACCCAGACCTGATTCTGATTCTATATTAGAATCTGCATTTTAATGAGATCACCAGGTGAGGTTCTTTAAAGTCTGACAAACTTGAAGTGGTTCAGGATAAAATTGATACCCATTTAATATTTTTCCAAGGCTCTACTTGTTGGAAAATTTTATTTTTTTAAGTTCATTTTTTTATTTTTATTTTTTTTTAGTAATCTCTATACCCAATGTGGGGCTCAAACTCATGAGTGCAAGGTCAAGTATTCCATGCTCTTCCGACTGAGCCAGCCAGGTGCCCTTGGAAAATTTTAAAGTTCCTTCAAATCTACTTCTATATAGATTGGTTAAATAAGTTAAATCAAATATGTAAAGTGGAATATCATATAAAAAACATTATAAAACTAACAATGATGTCAAAGATTGTTAAATAACTTGGAAAGCATGCATGGTATATTGTTAATTTAAAAATGCTGGTTCTAAAGGATACATGGTGCCAATTTTGAGTACAGATGTATATGAAAGGACTGATGAATATTGGACAATATTAATAGTGGACATTTTTCATGCTGCTGTATTAGATGACTCCTCTCCTGTTAGGATTTACCTCTTGCAATGAACACATATTTGTTCTGTAATAAGGAGAAAAGAAGTTATAAAAAATCCTCATATAAATGTATGTTTCTCTACTTTTTAAGGTTTATTTGCATATTGGGAATGGGATGGATTTTAAAATGGTAATTGAAGAGGGAGACCCTTTTGACCTATGGTAGAACTATGCTTTTTTTTTTTTTTTTTAAGTAAGCTCTATACCCAACGTGGGACTCAAACTCATGACCTCAAGATTAAGAGTGGCACACTCTACCGACTGAGCCAGATATGCTCCCCAGAATTACTCATTCTTGCAAGTCACCAAAGAAAAAATGTCAATGTATGGTGAACTACAACTAGTCACAGAGGAGAGAGAGAGAGGGAGTCAAGTGGTGTCTCTGATTCAGATACCAGCGTGATTTTGTCCCTCCATTTATTCAGGCTAAAGTCAGATTGTTAATTTCCTATTGCTGTATAACAAATCACCACAAACTTTGAGGCTTAAAACAATACAGACATCTCTTATCTCATATGTCTGTAGGTTATCTGTAGATTAAGAATCCAGGCATGGTTTACTGGGGTTCTCTTCTTAGGGTCTCACTAGGCTTTAATTTGGGTGTTGGCTAGGCTGCATTCTCATCTGGAGGTTCAGTTAAAGAAGAATCTACTCCAATTTCATTTAGGTTGTTGGAAAAATTCATCCTTGCAGCTATATGACTGAGGACCCTGGCTTCTCACCAGCTGTCAGTTGGGTGCCCTCAGGCCTTAGGTGTCACCTGCAGTCCTCTGCCACATGGCTCTCTCCATAGGGAGCACACACATGGCTGTTTGCTTCTTTAAGGCTTCTAGGAAAATCTCTTTTCTAATCTGCTAAGACAGAATGTTAGAGAGGCGTGACATGCCATCAAGTTTACATATTTTATTAGCTAGAAGCAAGGTAGAGTCCTGCTCACACTGAAGGACAGATAGATCATAACACCAGAGCATGGAGATCAGGGGACCACCTTGGAATTCTGCCTACCACACAAATCAAAGCACTCTGAAAAACAATAACAGAAAGAGCAGGAAAAATGGACTTCACCCCAAAGCCGGTCTCTTCCCTCCTCAGGCCTTTTCAGGTAGGGGCTGCTCTCCTCGGAAGCCAAAGAGAAAAAGCTCCTCAGCCTTCAGAAAGCAAGAATAATCAGAAAATGACATAGCCACATCTACAACAAAACCACCAGGGCATAGGAAAAAAGATACACAACATCCTGCTTCACACCTTGGGAGATTCTGACATAAAAGTCTGGAGTGCAACTTTGGTATTTCCATTTTTCCAAAGTTCCACAGTGAATATTGGTGAGCTTCTCCATGCTTCCTAACATGCGGAAAGCCTTACCCTTTCCATTTACATATTTAGAGCCTCTACAAGCCCCACTCTGCTTCCGTGTTCACATGAAGCCTTTTCTGATTACTCCAGTGCATACTAATGTCTCCCTACCCTGAACGTCAGTATTTGAAGATTGACTTACAAATACCACCACACAGGTTAGGCAGTTTATAAGTTCTCTTTCACATCTTTTGGATTTTTCTGCTCAATTAAAGTATTCCTTCTTCGAGGACAGCGTTCTTACATTACTATAAACCAGATGTCTGAGTATATCACAAGTGTATAATTTAGTTTCATTAATTGGCTAAACTCAGAAAATAGGGATGGAGCACAGGTACTTCATTTCCATAGTGGTCCTTAACCCGAATTCAGAACACTATTGTTTTTGAGGAGAATATAACAGTATGTTATAGTGGAGTATTCCTGAACCCTAGATATTCATGTATAATGAGTTAATTTGGGGACCGCATTTGTGTTTTTCTTATACTACATTTTATGTAATATTTTTCTTTAAATTGAATCTTACTTGACCTTAATCTAAACACTAGTATGCTGAAGCCATGTACTTCATATGCTACTTACACATTTTACATTTTTCAACTTCACAGGAAAGTACTTAATATTGAAATAAAGTATCATCCATCTACCACCTACAGATGTTTCCTGTCCCACCAACAGTGCTTAACCAACTTGTGGGGAATTACTTGCATAGTGCAGAACACTTCTATTCTCAGAATCTGGCTCTATCTCTTTTAGACCTTAGCCCTCTGAGCCGTAAAATACAAGATAAGGACAATAGTTCTAACAATTAGTGTTTATCCTTAAGCATTATGTGTCTGGTAAAGCTCTAAGTATTTTATACATATTCATTTATTAAATCCGCCAAACAATCCTATGTCATTACCCACCTTGTTTTTTCAGACAAGGAAATGAAGTCCCAGAGAAGTTAGGTAACTTGCTCAAGATCACACACCTGCTAAGCAAGGATCCGGACTTGAACCCAGACAGTCTGACTCCAGAGGATGTTCCCTTAACTACTTCATGCACTGCTTCCCTGGTTTAATCTGGTATTATGAAGATTACATGCAAAGCAAAATACAACACACACACACACACACACACGCACACCTTACCTACCACCAGACCTAATTTATAGAAAGAATTCAGTACAATTTAGTGATCTTTCTAGAAGATAGATTGGTATATTTTGTTTCATCCTTTTGCAGGGATCACAAAATGTGTTATATCAGTCTTTAAGCCTTAGACTGGATACGTCTGCTGCCTTCTCATGGAGGCAACTAAAACAACTTCAGACAACTTTCCAGTGGGGTTAGAGAGCAGAAGTGCATCTGATTTGAGGAATTTTACATTGATCCCTGACACAACAAAGGTGGCTTAAATTGACCTTCCTGAAAGTTTGCAGGTCATGAAGACCAATTAGTTGCTATGGTGTCAATAAGTGCAAATTGCTTTAGATTGTTGGTGAATAGGGAAATCTCCACTGGGTCAGTGCCCAGGGCAATGAGGTACTAAAGGCACGGCAGGTGGTTTGAAGGCAGGCTTAAAAAAAAAAAAATCCACAACTGTGCTGGGCTCTGGCGGTCCACTCATAAGTGGTGATATGCTCTGGCTTCTTCAGCCTGGTCGAGCAAATCAAAGTGCTGATCTCAGCCTATACATCACTGTGTGGCCCAGATTAATTTTTTTTTTAGGGATTATATTTTCCTTAGACGTGGTACAGCAATTCGGATTAGACAGAATTGTTTATTTTCTGGACCTTTTGATGGTCAGTAAAACAACAAGGTATGACTAATTAATGATCCTTCCCCTCCAAACAGTTTTCATTTTAAAGGACTTCATTTCAAGTTAATGGAAAAGAAAATATATAAATAAATGTCTGAGTGGAAATGTGGAAACCAAATGTTCAGCCTTTAAAAAAAAAACTAATTCATAACCAACCCAGAGTGCCATTATGTTACAGTAACAGTTAAAAAAAAAAACAAAAACTCCTCCAAATTAATGATGCATATACTGTCACAATAAACAGAGTTAACTGAGATAATTAAAAGTATTTTTATTCAGTTAATAAGATAAAATGTCACAGTTGAGAATGATTACCCTGAACTTCTGGAGATCGGGTAGAGCAGAACACCTTGTCTTTGTAAAAACATAACTATATCCAACAATTGCAACATGTTTTATTCATATGGTGTTTATGTCTGGATATGTCCAAGCTATTTGCTAGGTGAACAGTCACACTTGATAGATCCAGGAGGGAATTTCTTGGTACAATGAACAAAAAGAGCTATTTTGTTCTTGTGCTCCAACCTCAGACCAAGGGAAAAAAAAAAACTGTCATAAATATATGGTCACCCTTCTGCCTTTAAAACTGTGCTGGTGCCTGGGGAAGGATTCTCAGAATGTAAAAAAAAATTGGTGACATTACATGGGAAATTTTCTGTTCTTCCTCTTGTAATAGTCAATCTTGTTTAGACAGTAGCCTCTGAATGGACTGGGAACAGTGTATTATGAGTGATGGCAAGGGATTCAGGGGCAAGGGTTCCACAAAACTATTATATGGTGACCCAGAACTGAGTTTTCTACTAAAACTTTACTATTTAAGCTTTGTTTCTGGATGCTTTGATATAGTCAAATGTCAATGTCAAGTGCCATAATCCAAACTACCTATGATAAAAATAAATCCCTTAATATACCTACTTAATGCTCTTTTACTCGCTCTACCTTTCCTATGCTGCAAAGACAAAGTTATAGTCTTTCTAATTGGAAGGGAAAACAGGCAACGCGGCCTTTAACCATAAAGCTTTTTGTTATGTAGCTGTAAAAATTCAGCAACTGAAAGTAAAGGAGTGTTATAGCAGAGGGAAAGGTCCATAACCAGCGAAGGTTATGCTCTGGGTGTTGCTCCTTCCACATTTCAAGGGTAATACTAGGTCACCATCAGAAATCAGAGTGGGTGGAATTTTTTTGTCGTTCATTTTAGTTGCAATGACCCTGGCAAAGGGCTACTTACTGAAGTGTGTTTATTTGTGGAGGTAACTCCACAAGGACTATTTTAGATTATGCTACAGGAACGGAGCTTGCAATGAAAAACACCATGTAAAGAAACATTGACATAGCATCTGAGCTCTGCTACCTTCCTGGTACACGTAAGAAGCCAAGTTTGTTCTTGAAAAGGAGAAGCTTCTTTGTGTGGATTGTGGGCCCCCTATCAATGACATAATTGTAAATTCATGGTTGTTCACATCCCAGGTGGAGATGAAGTACTTAAAAGCAAAATGGGAAGTGAAAAACTAAGTTTATTACCAAAAGCCAGTAAAGAAACTGCTCTGGGGGTCATTTGGGACATTGGCAGTAGGTAACCCAGGTGGAGGATGCCTGAGGGTGGTATTGCCTGTTATCTTTCCAACAGTCCTATAGACTGATGTTCAGTGAACTTGCCCACAGTAGTAAGTGTTTGACCTCTCTGAAAACTAGAATTGGGTACTAATGCGTAGGTATCCTCACAAGGTAAAAGGACTCACAGTGCTGAAGACTTGGAAGTAGTAGCGTTATAAAATAGAGCACTTGAGGCAAATTGACCTTAAGGAGTAAACAACTACGAAAGCACAGTTCCTCAAAAAACTCCTCTACCTTCACTGAGCTGAATGTGAAGGGACAGGACCTGAAAAGAGAAAATGTAGGCAAAAAGAGAAAAATAGGCAACCGCAGACTAGAAACAGCCAGACTGCAAAATTCCAAATACTGTTCATGAACTCAGATGATCAGACCTGCCTCTTGTTTCAGGCAACTGAGGCAGCTTCCCTGTGTCCTGTGCTTGTTGTCTGTTGGAAGAGAAGTGGGGGAAAGGGGAAACATTGTACCTTATTCTTCTTTCTGAACTTCATTGAAATTCAGTTGCAGAAGTTTCTTAGGGAGCCTGTAGGAGTTGTCTACAGTATGGCTTCCTCTTGATGATTTGGGGTAGGCCCTGTGTTGGTTGAGATGCCCAAGGTCCAAACATCTCTAGGGATGGCTTTGTAGGTGACTATGGCCCAGTGAGCAAGGTTGACTGTTTCAGGTCTTGACTTTGGTTGGAAGTGGGAAATTATTAGGTATGGGTATGCAATAAGGTAAGGCATGAGCATGGTGGAGTGAATGATCGGCATATGCAATCTGAAGCTGCCTGCTTTGAAACTCCCAACTTCATTCAGTGAAAGCATGTCTAAAATAGGATCATCTCTGAGATGCCATTTGGGTTATGGGAAAAAAATTAAAATGCACAAAAATATAGGCTCTGGATTGCTTTCCCCTAGTCATTCTTCCCAGCTAGATTTAGCTTCCTAATGCTAGAGACCAATGATTCTTCATTTTTCAATCTTGATTTTTCCATTTTTGTGGTCCCCAGAGCACACACCAGGCCTAACACTTAGACTGGGGCTCAAAAAAGATTTGTTGAAGGGATGAATGGGAAGGCCAAATCTAGCAGTCTGCAGAATGGTCTGCAGTACTCTGTGTTTATGTTTACTGCCTTTTGACTTATTGATATCTGTTTTTTGAATTGCCTCTTGCAATGGGGACAACCTCTACTCTTTTCTTACATCATTTCTTATGCCATCCTAGTATGTCCACAAACACTGGCGGCTTTGACTTCCGAAAGAATTGGACTTTAGGAGTAGAACTGGAGGTGGACGTGAGAAATGGAGAGGCAGTGGTGACCAGAATGCTTAAGAAGATGTTTGTGACTTACTCAAGCATTTCCAGACTTACATTAAAAAAAAAAAAAAAAAAAAAAAAAAAATCTCTGGACCACTGGGGAGAAACCTGGCTTCTCTGCAAAGAAGAGAAGATTTTGATGCCATAAAATCTGGCTTTGGAAGCTCATGCGCACACACACACACACTCCTCAATCACTGTACTATGGAGTGAAGATATTGATTAGGTCTATCCATTAGGACATTTACATTGAAGACCACATAGAACAAGAACCTATTGATTTACATGTGTATCATCAAGTATCATCTTTTTTGGACTCCATATATGTACCCTTGTTTGAGATTAAATCAAGAGGGCCAAACCTTATAGGACCAAGCCAGAGAGCCCTGGTCTTGCCTAGTGAAAGAGAAAACATCTATCTATCTATCTTGTTCATAGGTATGGACTAGAGTGTACTAAGCAAGTTTCAAGGAGTTTAGAAGTATTATGTCAATAACAATCAGCGTATTGAACTAGGTGGAAGTGTTCAGGGAGGGAAGTGCCAGAGGCAGTGATGGGTCTGGTTTTATTTAGCGTGTTTAATAATGATCTGGAAGAGGGAGAAAACACATTAAAATCACAGATTATACTAAATTGACAGGTGGTGTAAACACAAATGAGGGCAAACAAAAGGATATAAAGAATTTAGAGCAGAAATGAGATTCCGTCAGAAAAAAAAAAGCGCTTTTACATCTGTGCAAAGTATCTTAAATCAGCAATGGAAATTGTTTTAAAAGTCATTTAGCTCAGAAAATGTTCATAGGCATCGGTCACATTTATAAGTGCTAACCCCTCCCCACTCCTAGCTATTTTTATCCCACTGGATTATATTGTTTATTTTTATCACTTAAAATACAAATCTGATCATGTCATTCCTCTGATTAAAATCTTTTTTTTTAAAGATTTTATTTATTTATTTGACAGAGAGAGAGACAGCGAGAGAGGGAACACAAGCAGGGGGAGTGGGAGAGGGAGAAGCAGGCTCCCCGCTGAGCAGGGAACCCGATGTGGGGCTCGATCTCAGGACCCTGGGACCATGACCTGAGCCGAAGTCAGACGCTTAATGACTAAGCCACCCAGGCGCCCCTGATTAAAATCTTTGGAAGGCTCTGGGTTTTCTACAGGATGGAATCAAAGCTCCTTAGGCCTGTAGGGAACCTTTCCTTTACTATTTTTGTCCATCTTCCTGGTCTCTTTCACATGTCTGTCTGCTCTGCACTCCTTTTTGCCTCCAGGCGGAATTATTTGTAGCTCTCTGATTGTATCCCACCTTATTACTAACTGCACAATCTGCTCAACGCTCTACTCCTGTCTCTTTTCTGGGTTATCTCCATATGACCTTCAAGATTCAGTTTTGGCCTCTCTTCTTTCATGGGCTTTTGTGCACATAAACCATCCCCAGCCCTGAGTTTGGTTTGTTCCTTGGTACCGCCATCACACACATTGCCCACTTCTCACTTAATTATGTTCCAAATTCTGTGCTATGTATATTCATGCGTTGTCTTTGTAATCATCACAATAATCTTAGGGGGCAAATATAATGATCTGTTTTATATATAAGAAAATTACATATTTGGTTAAGTAATTTGCCCAAGATTGCACAGGCAGTAAGTGGCAGAGCTGGGATTCAAACTGCTTCCAGAGTCCACACTTTAAAAAATTATACTATTAAAATAATTTGTTTCCTTGGGGCATCTGGGTGGCTCAGTCGGTTAAGCACCTGACTCTTGATTTCGGCTCAGGTCATGATCCCAGTGTTGTGAGATAGAGTCCTGTGTCAGTCTCTGTGCTTGAGCTCAGCGGGGAGTCTGCTTGGGGATTCTCTCCCTTTTCCTCTGCCCCTCTCCCCTCTTGCTCTCTCTCTCAAATAAATAAATCTTAAAAAAAAAAAGTGTGTTTCCTTGTCTGTCTCCCTTACTTGTGTAAGCTTCTTGAGGCCAGGGACCATGTCATGATCACCTAACATCTACAGTACCTTGTGTGGTACACACAGCTTGATAATAATAATAATAACACGGACAAAGATAATATTTAATGAGTGCTGATTGTGTGCTAAGGCATTTACATGTACTTTTGTGTGCATTATTCACAAACATTGCAGAGTGGGTAAAATCATTTTTAGCTTCTATTGGAGAACCTGAGGCTTAGAGGGTTGAGAAACATTTTTAAGATTATATAGATCTGTCTCTAAAGCCCCCCACTCTTTTTGATGTACCATTTTGCATTCTCATCTGACCGGAAGTAGGCATAAAATGTCTGTAGGTTCTCCAACAATTGCCAATGAACCCCAACTTAAATGCATGGGAGAGACCAAGTATATGGATAAACGTGGGCAGGCTCTCTTTCTTTTTTTTTTTTTTTTAATATTTTATTTTATTTGACAGAAAGACACAGGGAAAGAGGGAACACAAGCAGGGGGAGTGGGAGAGGGAGAAGCAGGCTTCCCGCTGAGCAGGGAGCCCGATGTGGGGCTCGATCCCAGGACCCTGGGATCATGACCTGAACCGAAGGCAGACGCTTAACGACTGAGCCACCCAGGTGCCCAAGGCTCTCTAACTTTCATTAGACCTGTGGATCTACTTTACTGAGCCCATTCTGATTCACTTTCAGCTTTATTCTCATGGGTACCTGCTTACTTTTGTGATTAAATGAAACAGAGAGATTTGTGTACCGAAGAGGATTGGCTCTTACTATTGCTACCTCTCAAGGTTTTTTTTTATTTAGAAGGATCAGCAAGACCCAGGCCCTGGATGGTGCCCATGAGATGCAGTGGAAGGCATGTTTGTCTAGATTGGAAAAGAAGGCTCTCAATCCAACCATGTTCTTGGGTCAGTCACTTCTCTTAATTTCAGTTATCTCACCTATAAACTGGCTTCCCAAGTGTTGGATTGTGCACCAGCTGTATCACCATCACCAGGGGAGTATTTGATAAATATTGATTCCTGGGGTCCATTCACAGATTTGGATTCTGCAAGTTACGGCAAGCGTATTTGAGAGCTCCCCAGGTGATTTTGCTGCAGTGAACTTCTGTATACCACTGAAATGATTTTAGGTAAGAGATAATGTCATTTATTATCCAGGCTCACTTCTTGGAGGCTCAGGAGAATATATTTTTGTTAAAATTGTTAAATTATACATGGCAAAGTCTTGTAAAATGAGGGCTTTCAGTGTAGTTTCAATGAGTGAGTTTCATATTTATTACATTCACAAAGGAGGCCTGCGTTATTGGGAATTTTTTTTATAATAATAAAAGTGATGGCTAATATTATATAGAAGTTTTACTAAGTTTAAAATTTTTTTCACATACATTATTTTATTCAGTGTTCACTTCATTGATTACTTCCTTTTTACAAATGAGAGAACTGAGGCTGCCAGGCTTGTCCAAAGTCATAGTGTGAATCAGGAGCTTTGCCAGAATTTGATCTCGTATCTCCTGAATCCCAAGGCCACCATGTATTCAGTTCCTCAATAACTGCCTTGTGGCCTATGACTGTCACAGTAGGACTTCTAGTCTTTATATGAAAAGGAACTACATTTCATTCTCACAAAGCTTTTAGATTTTAGATAAGAAGGATAGGATTTTTTATTGCAAGACTGCTGACTGGAATGGATAGCATAATGCTGCTGAAGGCTTTAGTATGCCTCCAGCAATTTCCACAAACTTTAAAAAAAATCTGCCAGGCTCAGTGGAAGAAACTGGCTTGAGAACCAGTGGTTTAGAATTTGTGGCCCTACAGGCAGATCCTGATCTATATGTTGAAGATCTCATTGTAGGATATTGATTCTGCTTCCCATCTGCCCCCCAAAAGATTGTATTTCTCCCTTAGCCCTCCCCATTTTAACAAATGGAACCACAAGCAGCCTAGTTGAACAGTCCAAACTAAGTTTCTTCTTCATTTTACCCTCACTCTGTTTCCTAATTCCTATTGATCACTAAGTTCAATTGGCTCAAAGTCCAAATATATCCTACAGTTTTCCATTTCTCTCCACCTTCCTTTCTTACCTCCTCCTCAAATTAGACCCCCATAATCTCTTTCATAAACTGCAAAAGCTACTGTGGTCTCTCAGATTCCTCTCTTGCCCCCCCTGCAGTCCATTCTCCTCACTTAGCCAGGAGACCTTTTAAAATGTAAATCTCGGGGCGCCTGGGTGGCTCAGTTGGTTAAGCGACTGCCTTCGGCTCAGGTCATGATCCTGGAGTCCCGGGATCGAGTCCCGCGTCGGGCTCCCTGCTCAGCGGGGGGTCTGCTTCTCCCTCTGACCCTCTTCCCTCTCGTGTTCTCTGTCTCTCATTCTCTCTCTCAAATAAATAAATAAAATCTTGAAAAAAAATGTAAATCTCATGTCATTCCCCTTCTTAGAACTCTGCAATGAATTCCCATTATATTTGGAATAAAATCCAAATTCCTTAACATGTACCTTCCGTGATCCAGATTCTCCTGGTCCTTCTCACCTCCTCTCCCCTCATTCCAAACAGCATCTCCCCATGCTAGTCACACTGGGCTTGTGTCAGCTCCGAACACATCAAGCTTACTTTTGCATGGGAAACTCTATATTCTTTTACCTCTGCCTGGTATGCACTTCCCCAAGATGTTCTTAAGTCCAGCTGCCTTCTTCCTTCAGATACTAATTTGAGTATCTTTAGGTATCACCCGTTCTCCTCCCAGGGACCTTCTCAAATAAACTCCAAGTTCCTAACTTGTTTTGTTTTCTTTCTAGGACTGAGAGAGGCCACACTGTAATTTACACAAAATGTATTTGAATAGGTGTTGTGATCTAAGGGTGAGTTAGTGGAAGTTAAACTTCAGGTGCACACAGCACACTCATCAGGAATTCACTCTCCCAGAGGAGGGTGGGAGGCTGTTAGCTAACACTGTTCAGAAAGGCCACACTCCAGAGGAGGCTACTTCCAGCACTTCACTATCTTTACGCTAAAGATGTTTTGCTCATTAGGATTGTAAATGGAAAAAGTGGATTTTTTAAAAGATTTTATTTATTTATTTGATAGAGAGAAGGAGAGAGAGCGTGCACAAGCAGGGGGAGCAGGAGAGGGAGAAGCAGGCTTCCCGCAGAGCAGGGAGCCCGATGCGGGGCTCAATCCCAGGACCCTGGGATCATGACCTGGGCCAAAGGCAGACGCTTAACCACTGAGCCACCCAGGCATCCCAAGAAGTGGATTTTTATGGGTGAAATTAGTGCCTTGTTAACTAACATGATGAATGCTAGAGATGGACTCTCACTGGTAAAATTAAAGGTGGATGTGCCAAAAACATTTTGGTTATATCCCCCAATCTGACTTGCACAAGGCATAGAAACCTAGAAAACACTTTCTTCTTGGAATTGGAATGCAGAACCTGATCTTGAAATTTCCCATGTCTAGCTATTGGTTTAGAAGACTTGATGGCCTGCTGCTGATGAGGACAGCAGAATCCTGACTCTGGGATATTGTCATATCTATCTTGAGGAAACCTTTAATGGAAGATAGTGATGGGAATATCTGAAAGGACAGAGAGGTGGCACTCCACCAAGCCACAGAACAGGTTTCATTAACTGTGGGAAGCCTGCTTCCTAATCCATTTTATTTAATAAAGTCCTTAGTGTGTGATAGGAGTTAGTGTGAATCTTGCTTTCATTTATAACCTAACAGCAAGGTTGTAGAGGGAGTAGCTCACCCTTATCTATCTCAAAGCTTATGATGGTAATTGCGATCTATCAAAGAGAACCCAAGACTTGTGCATCCCAGATGGGTTTTGGCTTGGTTTATAAGAATTAGAAGATAAAATGCACTTGCTTGTTTGTTTCCTTGTTTAGTATCTCCTCTGCCGCTTCCCTGACTCCAGTGTAAATTTCCCAAGAGCAGAGGTCTTAGGTGATCTCTTCCCAGAGCCTTGACCAGAACCTGGGACCCAGGAGTCACTATTTCAGTCACTCAATGGCTATTTTAGATTTCCAAAGATAGAATAAAGAGAAGGGAGAAGGAAAGGTAAAAAGAATAGAACAGAGGGGCACCAGGGTGGCTCAGTCGGTTAAGCGTCCAGCTCTTGATTTCTACTCAGGTCATGATCTCAGAGTCATGAGATTGAATCTTGAGTTGGGCTCTGTGCTGGGGGTGAAGCCTGCGTGGGATTTTCTCTCTCCTTCTCCCTTTGCCCATACCAGCGCCGCCCCCCTCTGCCCCCGCTTGCTCACACTCTCTTTTTCTTTCTCCCTCTTAAAAAAAAAAAAGAGAATAGAACAGAGAAACAGGGGTAAGAAAAACTGGGGAGAAGAATGAAGAATAAATGTATGGAGAGGACAAGAGTCCTTAGCCTTAAACAGACAATGGAGAAAAGTAGTAGAGCTAGGATTCCAACATGTGTTTCTTGGAATACTGGCGTGGTGAAATGCTATGAGGAAAAACATATTGAGTAGTTCAATAAGATTGATAAGGACTACGTAAACCTCTCCCTCAAATATCTACATGCACATGAGCATATTAAAGGCTCTGAGAGGCATTTTAGGGAACACACGCACATACACAGACACGCACACACACACACAACAAAACACCTTGTTAACTTTGTTTTACCCTGTATTTCCCAAACTTATTTGAACATGGGACTCTTTTTTTCCTCTGTGACATTTATTAACAAACTCTGAAAAGGGCTTTAGAAAAACATAAAGGTGGTGGATAGGAAACTGGCAAAGAAAATACCAGTGCTTTCATTATCCTGTGGAGCTAGCTCTGGGGCAAGGGTCTAACTTTCCCTTCCCATGCACCTCAGGCATGGAGGGCATCTGCTACTGGGTTCTGAAGCAGCCAGGGAAACAACTCTCAGTCTACTTCTACCTTCTGACCCACCCTTCACCCAGAGAAAGGAAGATGGGCTGAATGGCTGAACCTTCCCGAAGCAGGAATACGGAGACATAACTAGAAGCAATCATGCACTGAAAATCGGATATGAACGTGCTACCCAGTGTAGCAGAAAAAATGAACCCATGAGAGTTGCCAGCACAGTGAAACCCACTTACTACATCCTTTTAAAGATCAGCCTAATACTCACACATGCTCAATGCTTCCTTTTCTTGGCCCTGGGAGAAATATTATGAAGGTGTTTCACTTTAGCAGGGTTCATGAGTTTATGGCCTTGAGAATGCCCTTGAGAATAAACTCTAGGGATTGAGAGAGAGGAAAAGAAAAGCTACTTTTAATGGATTTTGTCTCTATCTCTTTTCCATAATATTGCAACTAAAACATTTGAATTAAATTTTCTAAACTCAATAAGTACCAAAAAAAGATGACCATTTTCCTTCTCTTATTATCTTTAGTTAACAGAATCAAATCAAGTCAGAGAATTAAGCAAATATATTTTGGGAGAGATTCCTAAAATATAAATACTCCAAAACGCATATAACTAAACATTAAATGTTTGAATAACACCAGGGACCTGTGAATGTGTGCAAAGGTAAAACAATAACAAAGAGAATGTGCTCTTTCTTAGCCCCCCACCTTCATATGTGCTTTTCTTTCCACCAGGAGCTCTTTGGTCTCATCTTTGTCTCACTAATTGCCATTCATCATTCAGTCTGCGGTTTTGATGACATTTACTTTGACAAGTCTTCCCTGAGTCAGCCACCTAGTCTAGAAGAACCTGGTCAGTTGTCCCCATTGTAACTTCCCTTATCACATTTGGTTGTGTATTTAATTGTCCACTCACTGCTAGATTATAAAATCTAAAATGTCAGGGATCACATATACCTCATTCACTGGTTAGTCCCCAGAGCCTAATGAATTGTCTGGCAGAAAATAGATGCTTAATAAATTGGTCGACTCTATAGTTTAGGTTTAACTAGAATATAACCTACATTTTGATATCCAAAATTGCATTTGGGGAAACATACATCAGCATAAATATTAACCATGTTCATATATCTACTAGCGTCAGAGAAAGATATATTCCTGGGATTGGCTCCAGGGTAATTTAACCAGAACTCAAAGAAAAGTTTAGTTTAAGAATTATGGAAATTAGAAATTAAAAACTTAAGAGATGAAGTTTTTGAAGTAATCTTGAGTTTTGTAGAAATTGATTCACTTCACGAAAGCATTGCTTTTGGTTTGGAAGTCTAAGTTAGATGATTGAGAGGCATTTCATTGTCCAAGATGTTTGCTTCTTTGAAATTTACAGTTTGCTGTGTGGTTTTCTAGTCACATGATTGTAGAGGTCACATACTTATGTGAAAGCTATAGAATGAATAAACAAGTAGATGAAAGATCTAGGTTACATACACACACTTTCTTTTTCTTGAGACATTCATTTGCATGTGTGTTTGCATGGCTATATTAGGGCATATAGAGAGGGATGAAAAGAAAGAGGAAAGAGGGAAGAAATAAAGAAAAGTAAAATAAAGAGATAGGCAGAGAGAGCAAAAATTGGGTTCATAGTCAAATTCTTGGGTTCCTGGTATAAATAAATTAACCAAATGAAAGCAAACCGATACTTGATTCATATAGGCTAAACTGAAGCCTCAGATGTGTGTGTGTGTTTATGTACATAGGAGTCATTTCTTGGTAGTGTACTGTGTTATTGACCTATGCACACGTTGTATCAGAAGTCTGTAATCTTTGATAAAATTCTCCTCTATATAAATAAAATAAATACTAAAGAATTTGCTGATGACCAAAACTTGGTCACACCTTGCAGAAAGATGAAGTGAAATGAAATAGTTTGGAACTTTTACTGTAACTGGTTGCTATGTGGCAAATAAATCTTTATTGGCCAATCAAGATTATACATACAGAATGGTTTCAAAGTAGCAAAAACCCCAAAACAAAACCAAAGATATACAGAGTGGGAAATTTGAAAGAAAGTGTAGGCTCATATAGAATATGATGATGCCAGGGCAGGAGTTAGAAGGAGCACAAACTATATTGTGGGGGAGAATACAAATTTTTGAAAGTCAAGTCTCAGAATGCTCAGCGTGAGTTCAGTACAAACCATCTTCACTTTATTCTAAAAAAAGCTGCTTGAGCATTTGGAGAGGTACAAAGAAGGAACAGAAAGATAGAGGAGCTCACGATGAGCTACAAATCTTGATGCTTAAATTGAGTGGAGGGGAGTTGAGACAGTAGAGTGCAGTACTTGTTTTAAAAAAAAGTGACAAATAGTGTTTCCATTTGCGAAAGTCATTTACAATTGGCCATTAATAAAAGGGTTGGGATAGGGGGAGCCTCTTGCAGAAATTTTAAAATTTCAGTTATCAGATTTAGCCTATTTCATTTAATTCCATTTAACAGCTTAGAGTTGATTTTATTCAAATATGTATAAGGTCTCAAATGGGAAACATTTTGGTAATTTGCATGGCTATTTTCAAGACTGCAAAATCTAATTGTCACAGACAATAGAACCAGACTGTCAGCAATGGAAATAAGGGACAAAAATGACTGATGTAAATCAGCCCTTGAGAAGTTAGGTTTCTCCCAAGATAACCCAAATCAGTGCAATGTCCTTGCTCACAAAGTTGATGTTCACAGAAGTAGCTGATGGCATTCCCAGAGAAACTGCAAGTCCTGCCTGGGGCCATGGTCTACTCACGGCACAGTCTCCCTATGGTGCTGTCTTCCACTATGAGGAAATAAACCTTTTCATCTTGATGAAGAAGGGTCTCGACATGTTTTATTAGTTGGGGCTTAGCTTAAACTCCTTTTCCTTTAAGTGTCTTTGGGGTGACTGTTAGATTCCTTGCTCTCTTGATATCCTGGAGATCCACTGGGTGCTATAATTATTATAATTGTGGGCCATAACTGTCTTGTTTTGGGGCCATCTGCTCTTCTCACTTGAATAATCTAGTTTGTCATTGGGCACACATAAATCACAGACAGGACAGTTTTCTCTCTTCCTGACTTGACAAACACCAAGCACATTTAGAATTCAGCCTTGTAATTAAGCAGAGCCCGGTCTCCACAGGCAGGGCTGATACAAAAGGATTTACAGTCTGGGGAAGGGCTCTTTGTGTTGACCTTGGATGGCAGACATTATAGCATCTGAGGGAATTGCTGCCCCTACACTGTCCTCATCAGTGACCCTAAATCACATCCCAGATGATGTGGTTAGTAGGACACTGGGCACTAAATTTGGAGTGAAAAGATCTCCAATTGGTCTTTGGTGTGTGTGCAGTGTGTGGGTGTGGGTGTGCGGGTGTGTGTAATGATATGTGCATTACAACACATTTATTTGTTACAGGAGGAACCAATTGGTGATAAGAATAAACACATTAAGACTTTCTCAAAGTGTATGAGTGTGTTTGTATACCTGCCCTCTGTGTTGTGGTTTATAACAGGGGTACCTTTTCATTGTATTCCCCCCCCATTTTCCCATCAAAGAACCTAGAGCTCTCTAATGCTAACCACACATGGCTCAGATGAACCCTAATGGGCTGTGTTCTCAGTGGGAAGATGTTGCTGTTTCTACCCTCTCAATATTGAAAGACATGAGTTGACTTATTATCTGGACCCTCATAGAGGGTCCCTTCAGTAGGGGAATCAACTGTCTTGATTTGCCCAAAACTGTCCCAGTTTTAGCAATGAAAATTTTTCATCCCCAAACCCCACAGTTCTGGTCTTGATTGCTTCTCATTTCTTAGCACTTGCTCATGAAAACTGAACAGTGTGAGATAGTTGCTTGCAGTTGGCACTCTTGCTTGTTGCTTTGACAATCTGATTTGATTTTACCTATTTATTTGATTCTGCTGGGACGCAACTTATGCTTACCTTTGTGCTATGCTCTAACCTGAGGGTTTTCAGACTGTACCCCACTGTACTCCAGGAGTCCATGGAGAGCCCTGCCCACAGGAAGTCAAGTACTGAGAGCTCCAGATTTCCTCTCACCATTTCAACCAAAGTAGCTCCTCCACATTCTGTGTAAGATAGTGGGTTCTATGTTACATTGACCAGCAAAAAGATGTTTCTTAGGGGTGCCTGGATGGCTCAGTTGGTTCAGCATGCAACTCTTGATCTCGGGGTTGTGAGTTCGAGCCCCACATTGGGTATAGAGATTACTTAAAAGTAAAATCTTAAAGAAAAAGAGATGTTCCTTAAACAAAGTTTAAGAATCATAGCCTTAATGAAGTTGCTAACTTTATTTAGACTTTAATAAATAAGCCAGACTGCCTTTAAGAAAAGGGAAGGAGTAGGACTAGCCTTTGACAGAGAGACCTTTGCTTTTCCCTCTTCTTTTGTTGGGTATAAAAAAATACTGCACTAGTAGTCAAATGTTGGTAATTGTCAAATATTTTCTCCAGCTGTCCCCTCTTCCTGAGCATCTTTCCCTTTCTTTCTGATGGCACAGATTATCATGTAATAGTCCACATGTTAGCATTCTTCAGAATGTTGGGGATTGATTAAGGGATAGGACTGTCAAATACAAGAAAACAATTTTAAGAGCTTGCGGTTTCAAAGTTTTTCTTAGTCTGTCAGAAATGTATGGTATACTGTGGGTCAGCCTGGCCATTGGCAGAGAGATCTGGTGTTATTATAAGTTGACTTAGTTATGAAAGAGATTTATTGCATAGATAATGCATCTATATTTTCTTGAAAACAAGTAAACATATTGTAATGCACACATCATCACACACACACACACACACACACACACGCCCCATCTTTGGAAAGAACCAAACCTTGAGCTAGACCCTATAACGAAAGCAGGACAAAGTGTTGAGGTCAAAGAACAAACAGTCAACTGAGATTGGTTAGAATTTCTGGGGATTAGGTTATGAGAGAAAAGCCGAAGTTCAGGTTAGGTTCAGGTTAGGAGAGAGAAACTAAATATTTCAGGTCAAAGGAAAGATATTCTAAGGAAAATTCAAAGACAAAGGAATAGCCATTAGGAACACAAAAGAGTGGAGGGACCAAGGTGTAAGTCATCGATTCTGTTCATTTTTCCATTCATTCACTAACCTCTTACCATCACATGGTATTGATACCTTCATGATATTGTAGCACCAGCCTTCCTCACTTCACCACCAAGGCTTTCTGTGCTGTTCATTCTGCTGGTTTCTTCCTCATTTTTAATCTCTCAGAACTATATATTGAGGGATGCTGATTTGAAATAGGAAACGATGTAGGTCTTTATTTATATGGTATGGCTTCTAGATTAAAGTTACAATTTGGGAACAGAGCCTTGATGATGCTGTCAGCCTCTTCAGTCCTGTCCCCCAGACACTCTCTTTTCTCACACATTATCTCTTGAACTGTTTCCTCTTCCTTTTTCTCTCCTCTTGCGTCTTTTTTTCCTCTGTGTGTATGTTTTTCTGGCTCTGATGTTCACTAAATGGTTACCTGGCTCTTTCCTTCCAGACTGAAAACATAGGCAGGACAGTGTGGAATGATGTCTGAAATAAGAAGGGGTCACGATTATCACACATCTGAGGGAATCTGTGAAGGACATTATTAACTGGGAAGAGACTGGCACATTCCCAGATGAATCTAGAATATTTCAGTGGCTTTCCTGGCGTTGCATTCTGTTAGTTTTTAAATTTTCTCTTTTATCTATTTTTTTCTCCCCTTGCCTGCCCGAGGAGTAGTCCTGGGCAGAAATAAAATGGCCTTTGTCAGGTTATGCTTCCACCAGGACGCGGGGGGAGAGGGTTGTATGTGAATGTGTTAATACGACTCTAAGTGCTTTCAAACCATTCTGTTTAATTCTCTTTGTGGCATGTAATTCCTGAGGGGCGTGCACCAAATTGATAAGCTCAGTGTTAGAGTGAACTGTCTCCTCTAGTCCCCAGGAGCCTCTGACTGAAGTGTCAAAATACAATTGTGCCCCGGCGGGTGCTGCTGTCCTGCGGCAGAGACACACTATTGACCTCACAAGCAAATTAAAAGACCCACCAAAGTTAATATTCTCACATTATAACAACATCTCCTATAAATTATTAAAGCCCACACAATTTATTACCCATGTTAGAAAAAAAATAAAAGCAAGCTGAATCATGAGCCATGCTACTTAATGATTTATTTTTTTGGTCTTCAGTGTGTTGAGGTTTATAAATCATCCCGCTCAACTCTACACAGCACCGAGGAGAAAGCCATTGCTAGCCATGCCCTTCCCTCACCAATGATCACCTATGCACGGGGTGGAAGCGTACTCATTATTTTAGCATCTATCATCATCTTTTAGCATCTTTTCATTACTATAATGCTTAGGCCTGGCATTGAATGGATATGATTTGAGGCTTGCGATGATAGATCTAAGCCTTTTCAGAAATAAATATTAACCTCATTATTTAGGCAGGGAGGCCAAACCGACTTGCTGTATTCTGTCTCAAGGCTTCTAAGTAAATAAAGACTTACTTGGAAATCTTGTGCTCTTTAGTCTGGTCCACAAGCTTCACCACTGGTCTATCTTGATCATGTTTTATGTTTTTAAGCAAATAAATATATTGTATTTCACTCTGAGTGGGGTGTTTTATCTCTAGCTTTGCCATTGACTTGGGCCAAGTCATAGACGTTCTCGGAGACCTGCTTCCTAATCTATTCAATGAATATATTATTTTAAATGATCTCTAATTTATCTTCATGTTTAAATTCTGATAGTCATAGTGTATCACTGTAAATCAGGCAGTGATTTCTTCGGCTGTTGGAGTTCCTGAAAGCCCTGTGAATATTTGCCTGAGGTATCTCTCTGCTTTTGCCCTAAATTAGCTCTAAGAGACCTGGGGTCTATGCTGGGCCTGTCTGCCCCACTTCTCTGTGCTGGCCATAGAACAGGAGAAAGATTTCAAGAGGAATGAACTATACTTGCAAAGAATAAGAAGTTAGAGGTGGGTTGGAATCACTGAGATTCTTCTAGAAATGTTGGGCAAATGTTGTAAAAACCAAAAAAAAAATCCTCCGAGGTTAGGTTACAGTTCAAGGCCTTTGGTGACCATCTGGTCTGACTTCTTTGCTTGTTGCCCAGGAACCCTTAATGAAGAGCCTCTAGCCTTGTATATTCCCAGCCCAGGCTGGAGTTCCCTGGTGTGCAAGCACTGATCTGTGCTACAGAAACAGCACATCGGATTTTGAAAATAGTGTCACGTTATATTGAAAATAGTGTCACGTTATATCACTGTCCTGAAGTTAGCAGTAAAATAAATACTTGAGTGTAAACTAAAAAGGCATGTAAATACAAGTTGTTTTAATAGTTTCTCTTGTAAAGGCAATTTGATACACATACTTCTTAGGAATTAAAATAATAGACATCAATAATGCATGGACTACACATTTAATTTGCTTTGCAGAAGTAAACAAACATATCTGCATTTTTTATGTGGCATCTCGAAACTTAGGAAACTGTAGTTTGAACTTCTAAAATGTGCTTTTTTAGATTATGTATCATAAGCTTACATCAGTACCCCAGTCTCTGATGTCATCTGCATGGAATTCTGGATTTTCTTCTACTTAAATATGTAAGTCTGGGGCCATCACTTAAGCTTAGTGACTTAGTTTTCTCATCTGAAAAATAGAGACAGTAATCCTTAGTCACTTCATAGGGCTGATGTACAACTAACAAGACATCATATATTTGTGAAAGTTCTTTTTAAAATAGTAGATCTATATAGAAGAAAAATTATTGTTTTGATTTTAATTGATATATGAATAATGACTACACCTTATGGAATTATCCATTTCTAATCCAAGTAGAAAGGTGGTATTCCATTCATCTACCATGAACACCTTTCTCAGATCACATTTTCACATTCCTTTCCCTGCTTGAAAAGATTGTGGGATGGGTGCGGGGAAGGAGGTTCTTCACTTTTACCTTTCCTGTCCCAGAAACTGTACCATGTTGCAGAAAGCTTAGAACATACAGTGGCCAAGGCTGATAGCTTTGCAACTTGCTTGTTGATGAAGTTCAGCAAGCATTTATTGGCCTCCAACTGTGTGCTTGGCCCTGGGTCACACAGTCAGATAGATGGGTAGACTAAGGATTTACTACAAGTAGCAGGAAACAATTTTCCTGTGTAGGTATATCTTTTTTCCCAAATATCAGAGTGTTGGGAGATAGTGAGGATGGGGTATTTATACTTGGGAAAGCTAAGTTCAGGCCTTGGTTGCCTAAGATCTTTGTACAGATATTCGACTTATTGTAAAAGTTGAAGGATAATGCCCCTTTGCAGAACAAAGGCTTCAGCAGGCTTTGCTAAAATATAAGGTCCACTCTGCTGATTAGATAGAATCATTGAACCTTATGCTACCCTATATATACAATGGAATCCATAAGCACCCTCCTAAGAGGGGAGGCATTTAGATGAGGTCTGTAAGACTTAGGTATTGTGTACAATGAATGAACATGAAAGGCTGGTGGGCATAAATAGCCATTCATTCTGTCAACAACATTAACTGAAAACTCAGGGGTGCATAAAGCCCCATTCTGGTTTATTGAGTAAGCCACAAGAATACCTTCACATCTGTATGCAAATATTTCACAACTGTGCAAACCCACTACTACTGGTGAGCGAGTGCTGCCAATGTGAAGAGGCCATCAAGTGGTGGCACGAACACGTTGGCTGTGACTCGTCTACAGGGTGTTTGCCTAACCGCTCGTGTGTCATAATTTTCTGCATTATACGTGTCCTTTAACTGTACTATGGCACTTGTAAATACTAAAATTGGCTCTAGTGTCCTTGGCAAAATGCCTCAATTAGACAGAAAACTTTGGCAATGTATTTTGGCAGGATATTAGTATGTCTGCTGTGTAAAGGATCATGTATTGATATTGGTATTTGCATTCTATAAAAACTGCAGGTTTTGAATAATTTTATTATATGTACAGGGTGACTAAATTTTCGTTTACTGCAAGACCTTTTCAAAGAATACTTTTCCATGTTTTAGTATATTCTCTCTTCTCTCTCCTAACCTACACTTTGAGCACAAGGACTGCCATCTATTTGACGGGATCAGGGAATTTACCTGGTCCCTTCCTGGCCTTGCCTACACTAACTGTATGACTTTGGATTGATTAATCCCACCCTCACGGAGGCTGGTCAGCCGACTTCGTTCTGCCATGCCCATGTTCACTCAGCATCCACCTCTGCACCTGAAGACTGCTTATTTTCTGTGAACACCTGTGACTCTGGGGCTGAGGATGTAAATTTTTTTTTGCTCTAAGGATAAGCTCAGTTTACAAATAAAGCAAGCCAGAAATTCCCTAGAATTGTTTTCTCCAGAGGCCAATTTCAACCAAAGATGGATGGGGATTTGGTAGATAAATATGCCAGCTTCTTTGCCCCTTGGCTGGGCTGATACTAAGTTGTGTTCTACACCATCCTTCAGGGGTCCCCAGCAGGACTAAGCTCCAGTTGCCAAATTGGAACTGCCTTGAAAATGCACTTTTTATTGGCTTTCTTCCATTCTCTGTCTCATTCCTCACTCCCTGTCAGTGTTTCCTGGGATCAGCTCCCAAATAAATTACAACGGTCCCCCCGCCTCATCTGGGTTTCACTTTCCATGGCTTCAGTTGCCTGCGGTCAATGGCAGTCTGGCAACAGATGATACTCCTTCTGAGGTACTGTCAGAAGATGAGTAGTAGCCTAATGCTGTCACAATGCCTACGTCATTCGCTTCACGTCAGCTCGTCACGGAGGTGTTTTATCTCACATCTTCACAAGAAGAAGGGTGAGTACAATACAGTCTTTTGAGAAGAGACCACATTCACATAACCTTCATTACAGTATCTTGTTATGACTGTTCCATTTCATTATCAGTTATTATTGTTAATCTCTTGCTGTGCCTAATTTATAAATTAAACTTTATCAAAAGTATGTTGTACCGGAGAAAACAGTCTACATAAGGTTCGGTACTACTGTGGTTTCAGGCATCCGCTGGGGTTCTTGGAACGTATCCGCCTCAGATAAGGGGCGATTACTGTACCTGCCCTTGAATCCTTGTGTTAGAATAAGCTTCGGGGGGAACCCAATCAAAGTATTTATGTTTCTCACGTGTAAAATGGAAACAATAGCACCTGCCCTCCCTAGCCACATAGTTATCAATGAGGATCAAATGAGATAATATATATATGCTTTGAAAATTGTGCAACACTAAATAAATTCATTCATTTTAATCATTATTTTTGCTGTTGCTATTGTGTTTTTCAAACTTTAATTCAGGTGTGTAAAATATTTGCAAATATAATCTTTAGGTGTGTTCTAAAGGGAAAAATATCTGAAAATAATAATGTAAGATAGAAAGTTATTGACAAAGGGTAGAGAATTAGCACCACAAGGTGAAGAGAACTTTTCAACTACTACTGTAATACCACCCAACACCCACATAACCCTCTCCCCAAAATGACAGATGTCAAAGACAAAGGATTAAAAAAGAGACAACTGGCTTTCCCCATTGTCACTTACTTTTCTAGGGAAGAATATCTTTCCATCTTTTCTTTGTTTGGAAGGTGCCTTTCATTATGTTATAAATTCACAGGGCAGGGACTGTATTTAAATCTTTATTTTGTAGAGTGCTTTTAAAAGTTAATCATGTTATTCAAATATTCAGAAAGATTAAAAAAAAATATCTTACTGACCAAAACCAGACGGTTCAGAGATAGACAGAGGGAAGAGTTTAAGAAGCTGCAGTTTTACATAGCAGTGGCCTCTTAACATCCAAAGGGCAAGTTGACCATTGAGGCAGAGAATTAAAGACTATTCAACCTTGTGTGTTACCTCCCAAATAAAATGCACAGGAAATTTTTCAGGAAAAAAAATGTCAAGCCAGAGGTTTTCATCGCTTGATAGATACCCTTTGACTATCTTGGTCAGAAACCTGTCTAGAAAGAAAAGTAAAATTTGTTCATTCTGGGAGCAAAATGGGGGAGAGGATAAGTCAGATAAAGAACAGTGTTTGGTAATCTATTTAACAGCCTACAAAGGTATGAAAGCAAATGCCAAAGCAATACATTCATATTACAGGTTCATCCAATTATATATCTTGCCGACTAAATGAGTTTTATTAACTGAATGAATAGCTGAGCATGTCACTTTTTGTCACACCGTAACTTTCTTGGATATCAATCCATTGTGACCACATTTATCCCAGAACTGAATACACCACAGTGCTAGTTTACTTGTAGCATGTGGTCAACTGCCATGTTGAAATAATGATATTTTGTCATTGTTAATGATTTTAGTGAAATTTAGCGCATTCATAATTACAGGAATACTATTGCACAGAATGAGGTCGGTCATTAGAGTCACAATTTAGTTCCCATCAAAACATTCCTGAGGTGTTAAAATAGGGACAGTTCTCACAATCTGGTGGCTCTTTAAGTGTTTTTACTCCCGCTTTTCCTGGGGGGTTACAGTGAAGAATTTTCCTCTCTCTTTGTTCCCAGGAAGGCTTTTGCTAATCTTCATTCATATACTCACTGCCTTGTGTGTGTGTGTGTGTGTGTGTGTGTGTGTGATCCTTGCCTCTTAAAAAGTTCTTATTGCATTTCCCAATTTTAAACCACATTTGGGCAGTCACTTTCTGCCACCACCACCCCCCCCCGCCGGCTCCCATAATACTTAGCTGATGCAGCTAGTACGCACTTGTCATACTGGATTATAGATAGTTGCCGCAGTGGCTGTCGCCTGCATTAGACTACAAATTCCCTGAAGGCAGTAACCACCGTTTCATTTTTGCATTGTTAGCACCTGTCACAGTCCCTGGCATTTAGTCAGTGCTCAATAAGTGTTTGGTGATTGAATCAAATAGACACAATGCAGTGTGTTGATGTTTAATGTGTTTGTTGCCTCACATGACACCAGTTGTTCCTTATTATATTATACTTAAGTCCTTATTAAAAGAATGAGTTTTTAAACCAGAAAGGCATAATCACGTTTAGGTTGAAATAATTTAGTTCTTTAGTTTAATTATCTTTCAAAGGCTGTTTGCTGTCCAATGGCTTATTGATTTTAAATGTTTTCTTTCTGAAGAGCAGGATTTCAAAAGACTTTTAATTTTTTTAAAACAGATTTTTACATTGCTGAGGAAACAGTGAGACTTGTAATAGGTGAGACCAATTTTTCACCTGGTAAGTTAGAGAATTCCTACTACATTATGATTTGTTCAATTCAAGCCACTGATTTTAAATAGGAAAAGGAATTGAATAAATGTTTTTAAATATCCCAACTGTTGAAAAGTTCTGTAATATAATCTAGAATAAATATACCAACTTAACTTTTCCTTATAAAAAGGAAACTGATTGGTTTAAAAACCATCTGCAGAATAAATATTTATGGAGCAGAATGACAACTTGACTTATCCAAAGCATTGGCATACATTTTCTTAGTTAATGTTTGATGAAGCACTTCCACTTACAATTCTTCGGTGAACTAAAAGAAGAGATTCATTAACTATTTTTGAAAGATAATGAGGCCATGATCCCTTTCCAGATGTTTCACTCGTCAAATAATTGTGATCTTTCTTCCAAATCTCCCTGGTTGCTTGGTTCCTATTTTTTTGTTTATTGAGCAGTGATTTATGAAGATGAAGAGAGGTAGTGATTTATAAAGATGAAGAGAAGTACAAATGCTAGACAGACAATGAGGATAAGAAAATTAAGGCATAATTTTACCTTACCAAAATTGGAGGCTCTTGAAGTTTTATTACTAAAGGATAATTATCTCAGATGTGGATAGAGAAAAAAAAAACCTTTTTCTTGGTTTTCGCTTAGAAGCATGGGGGCACTTCCAACTCTTCCTCTACAGAGCGGACTCAAGAATATGGCTCTTTGCAGAATTTCTCTTGGGGTTTAGAAGGGAGATTTGGAGTTTTGCTTGAGAGCAGACTAATCTAATTCTCTTTTCTAGCATTCTGAAGTGCAGGACTAAGAAATAGGGCCCATAACACACAGTGCAATTAAGGGTACACTGAAAAATTTCTTAAATGTAACAGTAGGTAAGTTAGTGGTCACAACAAATGTAATAGCAACAACAATAATAATAAAGTGCACATTCACTGTGTGCTACATACCAAGTACTGTTGTAAACAGTCCATGTATTAATTCATTTTTTTCTCCCTACAGTGACCATAGGTGCTAGATAGTGGTATTAGCACCATTTTACAGATGGGAAAATGGAGGCACAAAAATTTAGGTAACTTGCTCAAGTTCACACAGCTAGTATGGGATGGAGTGGGAGAGAAACTGAAGCAGCTGGTTTCCATGGTGACTGCTGTTATACTATGTGATAGTGAACACCAGATGATACGGGAATTTTGAGCTATTTGCTTTGCATCTTGGTACTGCCCATGTTTTCCTTAATTGCTCCCCAAACTGTCATTTCAATTCTATCCACTTTGACTATGTTGGTTGTAGTCTGACATAAGGCCAAGGAAAGTGATAATCAGCACTATAAAATATATAACAAAAACTAACAGAAATGTTTTTGCATCCTTTTAAGCATCATATTACTACAGCCCCTTGTATTGTAACCACCTCATTTCCATATTTTAGAAATTAATGAAAAATGTTTCCAAGCTATTAAGAAGAGTTTAATTGGGGTAAAGTTCACCCCAGGGGAGGAATAGAGAAGTTCCCATTCTCCAGCTGCTGTGAGGGGTAGTTACTGAAAGTTCACAACTACCTTTATTTTCTGAGAAGGGAAGCTGCCTTGCTTGGAATGTTCCCCCATGGGGGCAGCCAGCGGCCATGATTAACTGATATATATGGAATGTAAAAGGGGAACTGAAGAGTGGATTGAACTCTGGTGCTCTAGATCTTCCTGTAGGACAAGGCTCTCACAATTTTCAGCTGAACACACATCCTTGCTTAGTTTCTTCCTTTGCCCTCCTCTGGCTTCTCCCATCAACTTCTCCTAAGAGCACTGCCTCAATAAATCATTTTTATAAGGATCTTTTTCTTAAATTCTACTTTGAGAGAACCCAAGCCAAAATGGATTGTACTAGAAGTGGTCCCAAGAGGCAGAGTCTAAGATGGGATCCTGGAGGTAGATGGCGATGAGTCCTCCTTGTCACTGGTGGTAGATAACATTCTGTAGCAGTGTGATTAAAATCAGAGGTCAGCAAAGTATGATCTTTGGGCTAAATCCAGCTTGCTGCTTTTTGTAAATAAAGTTTTTTTATTGGAACACATTCATTAGTATTGTACTGTATCATTAGTATATGCATTGTCAGATAGAGCTGAGTATTTGACACAGACACCGAATGGCCTACAAAACCTAAAATATTTATTATCAGTTCCTTTTTAGAAAAATTTTGCTAACTCCAGGCTAAAATTTTCATTCATGGTGGTAAGTTGGATTGAAATACAGGTAGAAGGGGATGCTGTAGCTAGTCTAATGTCTTTGGCTTTGCGAGGTATAAGGAAATTGAAACTATGAGGACTATGGATTTGGGTAACTGCTAGTATCACTGATGCATTGAAGAGAGAAAAGGACATGCTCTATTAGTTACTCCTGCTGTGAAACAAATGATTACAAATTTAGCAGCTTAAAACAATACACACTTATTACTTCTCTGTTTCTTTGGGTCATGAATTGAAGGATGGCTTACTGGGTCCTGTGCTATAGAGTCTTTTAGAAGACTGCAATGAATGTGTCATTTTGGGCACAGTCTCACCTGAAGGCTTGACTGGGAAAATATCCAATTGGAAGCCGCTGTGATTGACAGGATTCAGTTCCTTGTGAGCTGTTGGCTAAAGGTCATCCTTAGTTCTTGGTTACATGAGCCTCTCTAATATGTCAGATTAATTCAACAAAGCCAGCAAGAGAGAGATTCTGCTAGCAAGAAGGAAGTGACAATCTGATGTAGCCTAATCATGGAAGTAACATCCCATCACCTTTGCCATATTCTGTTGGTTAAAGGCAAGTCTCAAGGCCAGCACATACCCAAGAGAATGGATTATACAATGATATAAATGCTAGGAGGCAGGACTCATTGGGAGCCATCTAAGAGTCTGTCTGCCACATAGGCTCAGATCTATTATTCAGACTTTAAAGCAAACTGTGGGAGTCAGAAAAGTTCATCAGAAGCATGTAAAGATACACTCATCTCTCATAGCTATAGGGCAGACACATTTGAAGATCAGGCTCACATCATGATTGTAAAAGTGGTAGAATTAAAAAAAAAAAAAAAAAAAAGCTTAATTCTCAGCCTTGGCAAGTCTCTTAGGCCAAAGTCAGAGCCCTGAAAGAAAAGGAGTAACATCCTGAAGTTTGGGATAAGGGTATTTGGGGAGTTGAGAACCTTACCCCTGTATGCAGCAGTTGCTAGTAAACCCCTCCTCTCTTGTTGGAAAAGAGATCCTCTGTTTTGAAGACTATAAAGAAGTCTCAGATGAGGCAGGTTCCTTACAAGACAATTTTCAGGATCTGTCTGTACTTTCCATCACAGGAGTCAGACTGATAATTTGGGTTGTATCTCAGTGTATCTCAAGTAGGAAAGTAATGTCCTACTAATGGAGGAGATGAGCTATATACCAAGTTGGCTGACATGTATGCCTGGGAGTGGACCCTGAGGGATCTGGATCAAGGTGGGCAGAATATAAAGCAATATGGACTGTTCACTGATATGGGCTAACTCGCGTCACACTGAATTTAACACCCTGGCAAGGCCCTCAATGATATGTCTAATATAAGACTGAGCTATCTCTTGGTTGCTTGGAAAAAGTGATGGTTCACATGAAATGAATTAGAGATCCCAGCGCTCTAGTAATCGACTATGGAAGAAGGAAAAAACAGATAGGAAATAGACATGAAAAATGCCCATCCCTCTTGCCTTTACATAAGGTAACCATTTCCATAGGTACTTTGGAACACCTTCCACCCCACCCACAGGACAGCCATCCCAACCTTGCTTCCCTTTGTGGTGATTGCACTCACTTTGCTTCTGATAATTCAGTGTTGCCCTGTAGTTTCTGGTAATCTGGAACCTACCTCCCCATTGCTATTCAGTGTACTCCAGTCCTATAACAGCATCTCCACTACCCCTGGTCTAAAAAGAACTATTTGTATATATAATCAAAAGAGATTTTAAAAAATAGATGGGCAAAGGCTGAGGTCAGGCAACTGAGTGAAAGTCTTAATCTCTTGCTCTGTCTTCAGACCTGAGCCAGTACTAAGACCCAGAATCCACTGGCTGAAGGAAATTCTGGGTCTCATGTGAAAGGAACTGCAACATTATGGCAAGTATAGCTCCCTAGTCCTTCCTCCAAAGGGTGAGAGCTATTTACTCAGGAAACTGTACACTAGGGGAAAAGAGACACCCAGACCTTTCTGTAACTATTAGATTCAAGGTATGAGTTGATGCTTACAGCACCTCATGGGTCTCTGTTAAAGTGGGAATATATAAATATTGGGAAGTGAATAGAGTCCTGCCCCAGATTCATTTCATGGTGGGTCAACTGGGTCTACATGCTCACCCAGTGGTCATTTACCTAGTCCTTGAATGTATAATTGAGTGGATCCATTAGAAATTGGTAGAATTCTACCATTGTTTTCTTGATTGGCTATTGCATTAGCAAAAGCCATGTGGAAGTCCTTGAAACTATCTTCTCTGCCAAGTTAGTAAATCAAAATCAATGATTACATCCTGGGGAAAATTGCACAGATTAGTACCATTCTCATAGATTTAAAGAATGCAGGGGTGAGGATCCCATCATTCTTCCATGTAATTCAGCAGTCTAGATGATACACAAGCTAGATGGATCATGGCAGATGACAGTGGAAAGCTGCCAAGTTAACCGAGTTGTAGTTTTGATTGCAGCTGCCATGCAGTATGTGATATATGCACTAGGGCAAATTAACTGGATATACGGTATGTGGTTATTGTTCCGGTAAAGATGTTATTTTCAATACCCATCAAGAAGGAGGATCAGAAGCAGTCTGCATTCATATGGATGAACAACAGCAGTCATGGTCTTGTCTTAGTGTTATGTTAATTCTCTAGCTTAGTCAAAATATAGTCTGAAGGGACTGGAACTGTCTGGACATTCTGCAGAACATCATGTGTGTGCACTATATGGATAACATCATGCTAATTTGACCAAGGAACTTACTTTATGGCAAAGGAAGTATGGCAGTGGACATATGAGCATAAGGTTCACTGGCCCTACTATACTCTGGTGCAACTAAGATACTGACTTAGAGATGATATCCTGTGAGGATGGGTACCATCTTCAGGGTATTGTATACACTTTATTTTTTAAAGGATTTTATTTACTTGAGGGGCGCCTGGGTGGCTCAGTCGGTTAAGTGTCTGTCTTCGGCTCGGGTCATGATCCTGGGGTCCAGGGATTGAGCCCCGCGTCAGGCTCCCTCCCTGCTCAGTGGGGAGTCTGCTTCTCCCTCTCCTCCTTGGCTCGTGCTCTCTTTGTTATCTCTGTCTCTCTCTCTCAAATAAATCTTTTTTTTTTAAGATTTTATTTATTTGAGAGAGAGAGAGAGAGAGCATGAGCGGGGGGATGGGCAGAGGGAGAGGGACAAGCAGACTCCCTCTGAGCAGGAGCCACCCCCTTCCCAATGCTGGGCTCGATTCCAGGACCCTGAGTTCATGACCTGAGCCAAAGTCAGACGCTTAACCGACTGAGCCACCCAGGTGCCCCGTATACACTTTAAACCAGTAGCTATTATATGGTACTCTATCCCCAATAGGTAGAATACATGAATCCAGGAATTAAAAGGTAGACATAAAATGGACCCAACTCATTATCACTTCCAGAGAGCCATCTCTGCAAATCTAGGTTTTGTGAGCCTAGAGCTCCTAGGCCCCAGTGGAGGGAAACTTCCACCAGGGGATATAGCAAGAGTCTCAGTAAACATAAAACTGTTGCCAGATTACTCTGGGCTCCTTGTGCCAGGAGACGAGCTGGCACCACAAAAAAAAGTGACTACATTGGCAGAGAAAGTGATCTGATTACCATGAGGAGATGGCAGTGATGCCACGTATCAGAGGCAAGGAGCGATGTGCTTGTCGCTCAAGTGATCTGTTGGGACATTTTCTGTATCCCCATTCCTTATTTAACTTTAGCGGGCAAGTAGAGCAACCACAACCTGATTAGGGCAGGGCACTCTAGAGCTGATCATTTGGTTTACTTTCCAGGCAATCTGCTTAGACCTGCAGAAGTACCAGCCCATAAGGAGGAGCATCTATAAGGGTGATGGAGGAGGGAGATCATGACCATGTCACAGCCTTGGAACAAACAGCAGCAGGGGAAGCTGTCATTTGTTCTGCTACTTCTTCTCTTAGACATCAGCCCAGAAAATGTGGCTCACCAGAGTGCTGAAGCAGCTGAGCCTGAAAGGAGTGAGCTTGATATGAGAAGCAAGTGGGTCTGAGCAGCATTAAGGGATGGACTGCAGGGGTGGTGGCTGGCGTCTTTCCCATCCACCAGAGGCTGTGTTTGGCTGCTAACAGCTCGTGGCTGTACTCTTCACAAAGATTTACCCTCAGCTGAACAGTGCCAATGCAGCTGAGAATTGCCCTTCCTGGGAATGAGAGGCGTTAACCCTGTGGTACAATTTATGTCCCAGAGTCCCTCAAGGGACAAGGCTAAGCTAACGCTAGTTTTCAGCAGAGACCACATCCTTTTTGGCTAAGTGCTTTTGCCTATTTGGCTTCCCCTGCTCCCCTTCTGAGAGCACTCCCTTAATAAATCATTTTCAGAAGCATTTCAATCTCAAGCCCTATTTCTAGGAATTCTGACTTGAGATACCATCTTCTACTGTTAACTATACTGGAACAATCTTTTCTTCACCCATTTTGTTCTGACTCAAACTGGATAGTATGCACATAAAAAGTTATATAGATTGAGGTTGCCAATTAAAAGAAAATTTCCTCCTAAAATCCCTCCTTAATTTATTAACATAGCAAAGGCTCTCAGTCGTCTTCAATTCTCAACTTTACTATAACTGAAGACCCTTATTCTATTCTTGTTACTCTCTAAGACTTCTATACTGATGTCAACTATCTTTTAAAATGCAATTCTGATCATGCCGCCCTGATTAAACATTTTAAACACTTAGTGACTTTACACTATTTCCTGGATGAAGTCTCAAGTCTTCAGCATGACATGCAAGGCTTTGTTGATTGGGCTGCAATTTTGAACTGAACTGTAGTAGACTCTTCCCCCTACCATACAGCCCATACGCCACATGCTACAGTCAGACTGAACAGCGTCTTAGTCCTTGAATAAGGAATGCTCTGGTTTGAGTCCGTGCTATTCCTTCTGCCTGGGATGGTTCTTCTTTCCTCTTCTGCTTGTGAATACCTGCTTATACTTGAAGACACAGATTATTTATCAACTTTTCTGTGAAGCTATTATTGACCAACTCTGAACTTTTTTCCAAACTCCAGGAAGAATTAATAACTCCTTTCTTTGTACTCTTATAACATCAAGTACTCGCCTGTGTTATGATGCTTGTCAGATTTTTTGTGATTGTTTATTAACATGTCTTTCTCCCCCACATAAATTAAAATTCTCCAAGGGCCATGTAATATGTTTTTGTATCTGTACTAATGATCACATTGCTAAGCATAGTACTCTTTCTTGGCTGGTTCTTAGATAGGTTAGAAAGATCCTCAACCTGACAGGCTGGTCAGTTCTTTTTTTTTTTTTTCCCTTAAGATTTTACTCATTCATTTGAGGGAGAGAGAGTACAAGAGCTGGGTGAGGGGCAGAGGGAGAAGGAGACTCCCCCCTGAGCAGGGAGCCCAAGGCGGGGCTTGATCCTGGGGACTCTGGGATCATGACCTGAGCCAAAGGCAGACGCTCAACCAACTGAGCCACCCAGGCACCTCTGGTCAGTTCTATTCTAGTTCTTGCCTTTGATCATTTTCCTCTTGTTGGAGATTTGGAAACTGAAGAGTCTTTGGACAACTGTCTGTTCATTTAAACCACACGACTGTCCACACCTTCAGTCCATTACTGCATGAGTTTATGTAACTTTTCCTGCTATACTTTCACACAAGTTCATGTTCCCTGTGACTTGTAACAAACAGGGCTAAGGAATATACTTCCAAGGGACAAGAGCAAGCCTGAAATGTAGCTCGGTGACATAAATACAATCCTATATTTGATCTCTCCTTGAAGGTGGTAGCAAGCAAAGGAGAACTGAGAGAAACCTGCTTTACCAGGATAACCCTCAACCTACTTCAGAACGTCTTTACATCATAGTCATCCTGAAGGCCAGTTTGTTAGGCTAGTGTTTCTGATTCACCTAGATTTCCACTTAAGCAGCAAATGGTGCTTTTTAAGTTTTCAGAGTTTTCTTTCTTTCTTTTTTTTTTTTTAAGATTTTATTTATTTGTTTGACAGAGAGACACAGTGAGAGAGGGAACACGAGCAGGGGGCAGAGAGAGGGAAAAGCAGACTCCCCACTGAGCAGGGAGCCCGATATTGGGCTCAATCCCAGGACCCCAGGATCATGACCTGAGCTGAAGGCAGACACTTAATGACTGAGCCACCCAGGTGTGCCAAGTTTTCAGTTTTCTTAAAAGAACCATTATTTCTTTTCTTTTTTTTTTTTTAAAGATTTTATTTATTTATTCATGAGAGAGAGAGAGGCAGAGGGAGAAGCAGACTTCCCGCAGAGCGGGGAGCCCGATGTGGGACTCAATCCCAGGACTCCGGGGTCATGACCTGAGCCGAAGGCAGACGCTTAACCATCTGAGCCACCCAGGCGCCCAAGAACCATTATTTCTTTATATTTTTGAGGGGCTGGGTTGTGGATCTAACCCCAGGAAGTTTAAATAAATATACTTAAGAAAATCCCTAGTATATTATCAGAAATTGCATTAGTGATTTTGAAATAAACAAGAAGGTAAACATGATAATAAAAGCCTCTGCATTATAGGAAACTCAATGGTTAATGTGGCATAAAACTGGTTATAAGAATCTGACCTGATAATATTCATTCTTTTCCTCCAGCCACATTTCTCAGCCCTGGCTCCTCCAGCTCCCTCTGACTTCAAAGGAAACTCTGAATGAAGAGGGAGGGCACACAATAGAAGAATTGGTCTGATTATCCCCCTCTGTTTGGAAATGGGTAAAGATTATAGATATGTTTCTTCTTTCTGTCCTTTGGACTATGTAATGTCAATTACCTCAAGCAAAACCCCCTACCCAGGCTAATGCACAGATTTGGATTATACCAAAATTGTGTAAAATTAGAAACAAGATACTAACAATAATTCATAGCAGTGTGACATAATGGAATACATATTTACTTTCATTGGCTATAGCTGGTATAATAAAAAAAGTAAATGAGTTTAGAGATTTAAATTTTATATTTATTGTACCCTGACCTTTTTTGCTCTTCTCTCACACTTTATCTTATGAATGAAGTAATTATAAAGAGTCTACTTGGGGCGCCTGGGTGGCTCAGATGGTTAAGCGTCTGCCTTCGGCTCAGGTCATGGTCCCGGGGTCCTGGGATCGAGTCCCGCATCGGGCTCCCTGCTAGGCGGGGAGCTGCTTCTCCCTCTGCCTCTGCCTCTCTCTCTCTCTCTCTCTCTCTCTGACTCTCATGAATAAATAAATAAAACATTAAAAAAAAATAAAGAGTCTACTTCTCTTTTGTTCCATTATGGCACATTTTTGCCCCTTTAAATGTGTTTGTGTGTTTGTGAATGTGTGTGTGTGTGTGTGTACATGATTATTTTAACCGATGTTTGAAAATGAAGTTGTAGTGCTGAAGGTCAAACGAATGAATTAGCCTGACCTGGTAATTAAAAAACCATGTATGAAGTATTAACCAGAAACCACTGTAGCACTTTTCATTCTCAACCCAAAATGAAAAGGCAAGCATAATAATCCCTTATCACCTGTGAAAATGATGTCAGGGAATGTTTTCTCAGAGTCAGCTACTGGTCAAGACTTACATCAAGTTAAAAAAAATAATGAAGGATCAGGGTTCTGGAAGGGCCAAAAGTTCGAACAGGAGACCTTTAGCCTTTCTGCCTGCAATGCATAATAATACTTCCTGTTTGTTTGATAGGTGCTTACCATTCCCTGAAAACAAAAGCATTTATAACTTTCATTTTAGGAACTAAGTACTCTGGTCCCATTCTTCCTGTTTAGGATGACTGTCCACAGAAGTGAATCAATATAATTTGAACTACTAAGTGAAAACAATAAAAACAAAACCCCACTGGACCAATCAACTTAAAGCTGTGTCTCATTTGGCTTCCAAAATATTTGGGATCGTCCAAACGACAAAAGAATTATATCTAATTATGAATGAATTTCATCAAGGTTAGTTTGCTGTTTAGATGTCTTTAATAAAGACTACATTTCCTTAAAAGAGTCTAGATAGACCACATGGTTCTGTATTAACTCATCAAACCTATGGCAATAACAACAGTTGGAGATATGACCTGAAAAATGCTTTAGTTTGAGCTTTTTCTGCTCAGGAATAGAGAAGACTGCAGGTAAGTACTGTGAAGTAATTTTCATTACTAAAATAGTTTTTAAATATATAAAATATAAAGGAGTTTTTTTTATGAGTTGAATGATTTAGTAAGCCCCAAGCTTCAGTGGTGTGTCATTTTTTAGCCAGTTTTTAGGTTTGACTTGCCAATGCCCCAAGAAAACAGAGCAAAAAAACTTGAATGCAAACCTTTCCACCAGGTAACTCTTGTAGTTTATAAGTGGCAATGAATGACATTTCCTCAGGAAAATCTTAGAAATTACCAGTGTTGCACATTTTATTAATCCATGTTTAACCTGAAGCCTAGAAACTAGTGCCCCTTTCTTCCTGTCTTCAAAATCTCTATTACCAACTGTACTGTGTTGAAGTTTATATGACAGGCCATTTCAACACTTTTGTTTAGTTAAATGGAAGTGCATCACTTTTAAAGAAAAGCCCTATTGCCAAAAAATATAAACAGCCCTAACTTTGATTAATATAAATATTTAAAAACCAGAACATTCTGTTACATCTTGCAAAAACAATTCTGATGTAGCTGATGGGAAAGAAAAAGTGCTTTCATGCATTAGACGAATCCAACAAAATACAGCTGCAGAACAAAATTTTAAGTAAATATGAATTGTTTATCTTTTCACAGGGCTATGTTGTTTACCTAAGTGGAGTTATTTTAGAACACTTTATGTTTTATTAGTAAAAATGAAAGGTTTTTTTTTTTTTTTTTTACAATTTTAGTTCTGAAGTATTTTATTTAAATTTGAAAGTCCTCTAATTAAAAACACCATTAAAATTATTCCTCTTGCCCAGCTTAGTGTTTTGCTAATAAGCCACTGGACAAGAGATGTGTGAAATGAATAGATGAAGAAAAACGTTGACAGCAAAAGCAAGGTCTGGGGGGTGAAGGTAGTTTATTAGGCCCCGTTTGTCACGAATGGCCCTGCTGCACATATAAAAGCAAATCCCTCTACCTTAGAAGATTAATTCTGAAGGAGGCACTCTTGGGTCAAAGTATACATAAGCGTGTGCCTAATCTCAGAGAAATCAGGCTATTTTCTCACAGCAATTAAGCAGAGGTCTGGGGTTTCACCCACAGTGTATTTAAACACAGGATACAATTAAACCCCAAAGTATTAATATCTTTGCTCTGCAAAATTGCTCAGGAAATAGATTTTGCTCTCTTTCAAATGAAAAGCAAGGCAAATGAAGAGAATAACTTGATTCTTAGCTAAGTTGCTTGAAACAAGAGTGCCGTATTTTCTTCTAACTGCAAATATCTTCTGTACATAAAGACAGTTCTTATTCTACAGTAGGATAAGAGTTATAAACTTTCTAGTTCCTTTGGTCTAAATAACGAATCTTAAGAAGTTTGTATGGAAATGTATTGTTTTAAAACTGTAATTTAATTTCTTATTTAGCATATGTTAAAAATCAACTTCTTATAAAAATCTAAGAACTCACTGTTTACCACCAACAAAATGTCACAACTAGGAAGCTTTGCAACCTATGTAAAAAGTAAAAAAGTAAATGTAAATCTTAAACAATCAAGTGTTCAGAGGCACTACTTTCTGCAGAGGTTTTTCTTGAAGTTTTTTTTATTCATATACTCATCTCAAGGTAAGAGCTAATTTTCTAGAGAAAATTATTGCCAGTTTAAAACACTACTTCGAAAATGTTAAATATAAAAACAACAAAATAACTTGTATTTCTTGTGCGTCAGTTCCCTAAAGGCAAAGATTTTAATAGTACAAAAGCTATATTAAATAAACCACCACCTTTGTTCAGCTCTTGAAAAAAAAAAAAACAAAACCCTTCTGGTATTAAACAAATTTTATCCATATTATAATTATTATTACTTCTTTTTTGTCTCCATATGAAATTAATATCCCATTTTATTGCCAAACCAAATTCTCTTTGTCCTTTTTGAGGAGGAAACTTGCTCTTGGAATAAGAAAGGATAGAAATAGTTTTTCATTTATATAGCTGACTCAATAGTTATTTCATTTATATAAGAGTTTCTAGCAAGATGGTTATTGGTATATGATACAGTGAGAAATCTTATCGTTCATGACATATAGGCATGTTCTTAGGAATTAATAAAACTGAAAGAATGAAGCAAAACAGAATAAATCTGATGTGCAGTGGGGGGTGTGTGTGTGTGTGCGTGTGTGTGTACTAACAAATTTTCCCACCTAATACTCCTTTGTTGCTTTTAAGAAGGGATGAGTACTTAAGGTAAAGTACAAAAGGCAACGTCCCCTTAGAACCACATGATAAACAGTTTAGGCACTTTTTTGATGTGTGCTGGGCTATGTGAGAAGGCATATAATCCGAATTTTACGAAGGATTGTTTTAACAGGACCAGTGACTTTAATAGCACTTCTTGCTGACATCACTGGCAAATTGGTCTACTCTGTAACCTTTAAAAGTGCAGCATATCCCAAAATGAGTTACTTATTAAACAAATGTTCTTTTTTTTAGTGCAACTGACCTTTAAATGATTATTTCTCAGCACTTGCAACAAAGAGAATCTCACCTATCACCTTTACACTTTTGATGCTACAGTGAGTAGATCCATAACCTTTTCACAACACTTACCACGCCACACAACATGGAATTACAAACGCTAATGAGCACCTTTTCTTTTAAGGGGAAGTCCTATTACTTTATTAAATTGTTGCAATACACAGAAGCCATGGAAAAGTATAACAGTAAATCATTATTTTTTGATCAAGCTGCAACCATTTTAGAAAATGGAATTCCAAAGCACCAAAGAGTAATTTACTGTTAATAACAGTTTCTACTGAAGTTTTCTCCCTTTGGTTTCCAAGGGATGTGTGTAGTAGGGGAAGGGGATGGGTGATTTAAACAGCTGTATTTGACTAAAGAACATCATCTTTAGGTTCAGGCACTTACACAGTATTTGCAGGCAATTTGAACTAAATTTACAGACAACTAGAGCAGCACCCCTTTTAACTAACTAGAAGGAAAAGCTCTGAAATTTCTGAAGTATTATTGATGGAATATACATACATACACACACACACACACACACATATATATATGTATGTATCTCCTGTAGTGTTAGAGATTTTAAGATTATGCCTTCCTCAGAAATAGACATGTTTGTAAAGATGTAATGGGTATAATCAAGTCATGGTTTTCTTTAATTAAATAGAGCTGGAAATGATAAACTTTATTCTTCAGGAATCAAATCAAGTCTAGCACATATTTGGAAGAGTTAATGTTTTCTGGGATCTCTTTACTAATGTGAGGAAATCCATGTTACTCTAAGTCCCAGTGGTCTTTCCTGGAGCAGGTAACCTATTTATACTTTAGTAGAACTACTGAATCTATTAAAAGTTTCATTAGCCTCAGTATTTTCCCTCTTAAAGAAAAGCAATATTCTAATTTTGCAAAATGCTGAAAAAAAAAAAAAAAAACCCACAAACCCTTGATCTCTGAAGGATTCAAATCCTGGAATAAGCTAGTATGTCCATACTTTATGTACATTTTACCTGAACAGTAAGGCACAGGTTCCAAAATAAGCTTTTTTTTTTCTTGCAAAGCTGACCTTGTTTATAAAAAATACTGTTTTAAAAAAGATGTTGGGGTCTTATAATTGTTAAATATCAATCCTCCATAGCATAAAAAGGGGTTTTCATGTGTGTATTCTCTGTCTCTCCTCTTTCCCCACATTTCTTACCAAGTAAGCTTATTGGCATGAATTATAGAGAAATCTGAGAAATTTTTCCTAAATAATGAAAAAGAACTGTTCTTGAAATAACATTCACTTACGGTTTTCTTTTCGGCTCTGACTTGGTCGTATTTTGTAAAGCATGAGGGGCAGCCACAAACCTTCATCAGAGAAATCAAAGTGAATGTCCTTTGGAAACATTGGGCTCTGAAAGAAAAAAAAAAATAATAGCAGAAATATCACTTATTTGGCTCCCCCTAGTTTAATTTACAAAAAGGCAAATCAGTTATATTATTGGCATGTAATCACAAAGAAAAATACACAGACTTAAGACTAAACCGACTCATTGTCAAGACTTCCAGGGTCTTATTCATTAATTATGGTGGCTGCCAACAAACAACAGAGGAAAATCAACAATGCTGGATAAAATAATCATCAAGGGCTTCTATGTCTGTAAACTATTTAAATTCTTGAAATTGAATATTTATGATGAGTGATGCTTCTTTAATGTATACCATATTTTCATCAGTTCTCCACTCTGCCTGCGTTCAGAAAGCCCAGATGCACCCGGTGCTTGGTTCACACCCACCTTTCACTCGGTTTCATCCTGGGCCCTCTGCTAAGACCATTCCATTAGAAAACTGGACACCCAGAGTCACTTGCTGTTTTTCCAGGGCTCGCTCATTTTGTGATGTCCCTCTCATCTTTAACAATAGCGCAGTTCAATATCCTATCTGTCTGTGCATAGGCAGCCCCCGTGTGAAACGGTTGTGAAGTTTAGTTTTCACCCATCAGTACAATGCAAACCAGAGTGGGCTCACCTCTTTGGGGTTAGTGAACCCATGTTGTCTGCGAGCACAGACAGCACTTTGGCCCCAGATGTGACTGGTTAACTGTACAAGCAAAGAGGATAAATCCACATAACAATACTTCATTCACCAAGGAAATCTGCAGTGGATTACAGCTTCTCTATGGTTAAGTCTGGTCTTAATTTACTGCTTTTATTCAGTTTTCAACCACAAACGAGCCCCTTATGAGGCATTCACTATGTAGAATTGACAACTCTTTTTATCTACTTGAAAAATATTTTTGGATAATAATTTATGGTTACAAAATATGTTAAGCAGTTTCAATAGTTATATTATATTCTTTCAATGCTTAATGATGCAGTATCCCCTGTAAAAATGGAATGCCAGGAAATCTGGTAATTTTACATACAATATTTATAACAACAGAGCAATTTGGCCATATAGAAACACAAATTTAAAAAACCCTGCATATTTCATAGGAAGTCTTTTAAAGACATTTTTAAAGCTCTTAAATTGTATCTCAGGAGAAAATCAGAGTTTAGAACAGTGTCTAAAGGCCCTATATATACGGGTGAAAAAGTAATTTTGGCAAGCACTGTATCTTATTTATGGATTATTATGTTTAAAATAGCATATTTTGAACACCCTTCAGAAAGAAAAAAAGCTGCGGCTCTCTCTGAGGACACAAGGGAGAGTTCATATGCTATTTACATTTTATACATGAAACCAAAATGTGTGGGTAGGTTTGTACTTTTTCACCATCAAACGTATTCTCTTAATTTATATTCTGAATTAATGCCATCTTTTTAAAATATCCATCTGAAGGTGCTCATTATTATTGGGCATAGAGTCATTTTTCAAGGACTGATTGCCAGTAATTGGAACTACTCTGGAAACCCCAAATAGACTGAAAAACATCATATCCCTTTAATAAGTGGCAAGTGCCAGGAACAGAGTTTGTCATTTTAGATGCACATCCTCTAATATTGCCAGCCTAGTGACCCTATAACTGAAAATAGGACCTATGTAAGTAAATAAGAAGGAATATTTTATAAATGAAGACAATGGAAACAATGTGGTTGATGTTCTTTGCGATGATAGAGTTCCTTTCCATTGCATTAGATTAATTTAAACCGGGGGTATACAAAGCTTTATAACTTTCCTTTTGGCGGAATTTGAACACTTTCAGACTCGTTGATACTAAGGGATTCTTCCCATTGCAGAATGAACTCCCTGTAGATAAACAAAGGAAAACACCGAACTGAGGTACTTGCCGTGTTTTCCTCGTTAGTGGCTACACTGTCTTGAGCAGGGAATGAGAGCTTGGGGAAAAGCATCCTTGGCATTAACAAGAAAGGACATTGCTTTTACAAGGAAGAACACTTCATGGTTTTCTAAAACATCTCTCCTCAAGTGCCATATGTAAATCATATTAAAAAAACCAAACACCCAAATTGTGTGTGCGCTTTAGGGGGAAAAACTACATAAACGTGCAATAGAAAAATAATGAACTGTATCACTTTGGTTAGTTAAGCAAGTATTGTTTCTTTTTTTTTTTTTTTTTTTTTTAAAATTTATTTATTTATTTGAGAGAGCGAGAATGAGAGAGAGTACATGAGAGGGGGGAGGGTCAGAGGGAGAAGCAGACCCCCTGCCGAGCAGGGAGCCCGATGCGGGACTCGATCCCGGGACTCCAGGATCAAGACCTGAGCCGAAGGCAGTCGCTTAACCAACTGAGCCACCCAGGCGCCCGCAAGTATTGTTTCTTTATAGACCCAAATGCAGTTCGGTTTTCATCATAAAAACAGGTGGGGTTTGCTTTTGTTTCTTGTTGGTGGTGGTTTGCAGTTTTGCTCGAAAGAATTCTTTATGTTACCGTTCTTGTTATTTTGGGACGTGGCATGTTCTGCCTTTAATCTGGTAGCTAGGTTTCATTACCTTCCTAGATGTTCTAATGAAGGTGTAAAAGAAAAGGTTAGAAAGGTGATAAATTAGACGATAGAAGCATCAGCTTCAAATGCCACTTACTATAATTCCAAAATCAAGTATCAGAATGGTTTCAGTAACGATATTAGAGCTTCCCCCTGTTGTTTATCTCCAACATATGAACGTACAGATAAGAGCAACTTCTGGAACAGAGTATAGAGCTTTGGATTTACGACAACAGCGACGGACTAGCGTCATTAACCCAGGCAAACAGAGTTTCCGATCCCCAACCACGGGTCGACGAGCCCAGGTGCTGACGACGGCTGCGCGCGTTCTCCCCGCGCCGCTTGGGACGCAGACCCATAACGTTGCTACGCCATTTACGTTACGGCCTGAGAACCGGATGCGAGTCTCCTTTCTCCTTCCTCTTCCGGCCAAGCAGTATGTGTGAAGTTAGAGTGGGAGGGTTACCCAGCAGTGAATTTCCCCGTGGTATAACCCTCACAAAGCTATGCAGGCTAAATAACTTGTTTTTTAAGTCACTGTGCAATTTCAAGGTTTTAATGGTCCTTAAAATATAATCCCCTGTGTCATTTATTTCCTCAAGTGAAAGCTGGTGCCAGCCTTTGTAATTCATGTAAAACAAGTGGTTCAAAATAGTTTGAAGAGAGAATGAAAACTTGATAAGCAATCAATCTACCCTGAATGCTTTCCTAATGGTTTGTGCCTTTTCTCGCTGTTTAAAAAAAAAAAAAAAAAAAAAAAATCCAGATGGATTCAAAAGAAAGTCAAATAAAATATACATCTAGATTTTTCTATAGTGCATTTGTTAGAATGAAACCCACACACAGTGAGGCAGGAAGATTGAACGTTTAAATAATTTAAAAATAAAGGTGTTTCCGGTTGAACAGTGGCAACTTGACTTTTTTTTTTCCCCTGGAAAATTTTTGCCTGGAGTTATGGGAGAAGGGAAGGATTTGAAATGGGAAACTGCATACATGAGCAGAGAGAAGGGGCTAATTTCCTAACAAGATAATCCTGCAAGTGACACCTCATTGGGTGGAAAAGAACTTTTCCTAGTCTGACTGCTAATTTGCAGAGGCCCAGGCTAAAGAGTTAAGGCAGGCCAGAGATATTGAGACTCAAGATTCAGCTACAAAAGAGAGCGGAATCCAGTTGATGTGTCTGCCAGGCTGTGTATCACCAAGGAGCATGGCGAGAATATTGAGAAGACCTGCCAGTCTTCCGGCATATTGTCTGAGATACTGTATAGGCAGAGGAGTCTCTTGTTGGAGGACCATGTGTAGCAGACAGACTGAAGACTCAGGAATCCAAAAGTGGAAGGGAAGGCATCTTCGTGGTTAGTGGGGCCAAGAGGATGAGAACCTGGCAGAGATTCATGCAGGGTGTCAATAGTTGAGGGCTACAGATGACAAGATCATGACTTTTCCAACTCATTAGAGAATATGTGTTTCTCCCTTGGCAGAGTGGAACAGGGCAAAAATGGCAAACCCAAAGATACAGAAATCAATTAAAGGCTAAAGAGTTACCTGAGCAAAATTAACGGGGATAGTCACAAAGTCAGAGAGCTTACTTTTGAGTAAATGCCAAAAGAGTCTCAGGAGCTTCTACAAGCTGGGATATTCCTTGTAGGAAAATGATAACTGTGTCTGAAATGACAAACATGGGATTCAACAAGATGATGCGGATGTGCGGGACTGATACTGAGACCATGCCTCCTTATTTCTTAGTGAGGAAGTAGGGAACTTTATCATATCGTACTTACTGCATAAGTATGGTGATGGCATACATATACGTATATCCCTATACCTGAATTAATTGCTTGGTAAACATATATAAGCTTCACCCCAATGTTGAGTTAATTAAGAACAAGAGCACGGGTTACCAAAGTCCCAAGGCATAGAACCCTTATTCAGGGACCAGGTAGAAATATCTGAAATGTGGCTGTGCGGTACTAGGCATTCCGTCATATTTTTGGCACCTAGCAAAGACCAGCTTCGATGGAATCTGCCACACATTCTGTAACCCAGATGAGTACTGCATGCCTGTCATCTGAATGGGGTTAGTCTCTGACTGGAGTATTGCCAAGTAACCCAATTTTAGAATAGCACAAATTTTAATTATATGTTTCATTTAACTGACACCTGTCCTTGGAGGCTGTCATTAAAATCTAACAAGCTATGATGTGGGAACTATTATTATCTGAGATTTATAGAGAGGCAAAAATAAATAAGGAGAGAAAAAAGGAAAGGCTGAGAGGTTTAGAGGAGCAGTAGAATTTAAAGACTAGAAATTCCACGGGTGAAAAAAAGCATCATATCAACTACCTAGAAAATTCACAGGAAATGAAAACCCAGATCATTGAATTTCTTGTGTTTGAGGTGTGATTTTACTAAATATCCACTCATCCATCCTTTCATGTTGTGGATATAGTACACCACTGCTTTCCTCGGTAAACTGGGAAACGGTATATTTTTAAGTAAAATGGTTGAAACCGAGCACGCATCGGTTTTAAACTTAAGTTCCACCAATTGTAGAATCCCATACTATTTGTCTTGCACATCTAGTCTGCTCAAGAGGAAAAATGTGGTGAGGAAAGGTTGGGGTAGAGAGAAAGCAAGATAATGTGTTGGTGATCATAGAATTTGAATAGTGGGTACACGGGGGTTTGTTATACTATTCTATTTACTTTAGTGCAAATTTGGAATTTTCCATAAGGAAAATTTAAAAGAAATTCAATTTAGAGAGGCAGTTAGATCTTGTACAAATTTATTTGGGAAAATTAATTTGTTTTATACTGCGAAATTTGGCCATAAACAGGAGAACAGAACATCTTACATTAATTATATTATATTACTATATTTATGTTAATGATCCCACTGTAACTATATTATTCTCCCAAAAATGGAAAAACCAAAAGATCTGTATATATTTTTCTACTCTCCGCATTCACAAGCAGTCTTTTTATAACAGCCCTAGGTTTCTAGACTGAATGCCAAATATGCTTCACGTTTAGATCAAATTTAGCTTTAACTAAAATAATTAGCCCTTGGTCCTAATTCTAATGGAAATGTAAGACTCTTAATATTCAGTAATAGTAGCACCATTAGATACTGCTGCTAACAGTGATTTATATGAAATAATTAGCAGACTGTTTCTGTTGTAGATACATGCAGAATTTGTCCTAAACCAAAGGCAAAACAATAATAAAAACTACTGCCTTTTAACCTTTCCATGAATTTAAATAAAAAATGTGTACTGGAATTGCACATTAATAAGGACTGTTAAGCTTGGAAGAATATTTTACATTCATCTGTAGTTCATCAGACAGGTTCATGACCTTAGTGGAATTGCTGTAGCTCCTGCAGTTCTTAAGCCGGCATGGGAGAAGACATGCAATATTATTTTATGATTAGAAAATTCTACTAGAATTGTCAGAAACAAGGAAATGCACTCCCATATTGAGTATATGCTCTGAAATGAGCACATATAAAAATACAGACATTGAATGGATTGACTTAGTCCTCTAGGTATCTTAAAAAGAAGCTGCTAAATAGAGCTAACTAGAATGCCACAGTTTTAGTCTTAATGTAGGAAATGTGAGGAGTCAGCCTCTCCCGTGTGTCTGGAGGTACACATGAAGGGGGACCGCTGCCTTGTTTCACAATTTTCTAAGTTATATGATAATCACAAATAAATATATGAGGTTTCTCCTTAAAAAGACTTCTTCCTCACTAAACAATATCTGTTTGGAAGTATCCTAGAGTTCATCTACCCTGCCTTTCCCCGAATTCCCCGTTGAACGGCCAGTATTGTGTGAAAGACATTTCCCACAATGCTGGTATTGCTGCTGTCAGAGGTCCCACTGAAGCAGGGAAGTTAGTCCAGTTGCATCTCCGTCACTCAGCCTGAGAAAATTTCATCCACAGAGCTGATTCATGCTACTTCTTTGGATCTGCTACTGGCAGCACAATAAGGGATGAATGAAATAAGCACTCAGCAGCTGAATGCCCTTAAAGACCACTTGGGAACTTTATTTGGTGCCAAATAAAGTGACCTGCCAGTGTCAGCTGCGGGAAGCATATTGTACTAGGCTCTGCAGTCTGTCCCAGTAGCCTATTCATTTCTGAGGAAATTTTCAGGTATTGAATTTTAATCCATGATGCCCAATTATAATTTGGGACCCTTTTACACTAGAGACTGGGCTGCACCCCATTTGGCAATTAAGCCAGAGCTGCCTAATACGTGATTTTAATTTCCGGAAAGCAGGTGCTTCCTTTGGTCAGTTACCAATCTCTGATTTTCCTTCATTCTTTAGCTTAAACCACTTTCATTTTCATACCCCTCCTGCGGCCCCCCTTCTATAAGTATTCACCGCATGTTAGATGATTTTCCTGCTTAAGCCTGTAGGGATTCCCATAGGCTTCTTTTAAAAGTGCTTATAACTTTTTCAAAAATTCACTTTGTAGGCATCCATTTGATCCCCATTATATAATAACTTATTATATATTTTTAAGTAATCTGAATAAAGATTTGTTTACGTTATCTACCACTTGCAGTTATGAAGCAAGTGCTTCATAAGTTATGAAGAAATATAGTCTGCATTAGTTTTCTTTGTTTCTTGTTTTTACCAATTCAATTAAAGTCTTCCTTAACAATTCGGAAATGATTTTCATTGGAGTTATCTTTACAACTCTGTGTCTTCTCCAAACAGTGCTTTATGGTTCAAAATAAATGTTTGAGGAGAGCACCTTAAAATACAAACAGCTCAAATATCAGGTGCCAGATTGGGAGGCAAATGTTGTGTAAGTCAAATCCTATCTGGAAAGAGGTTCCCCTCCACACACATGCACTGAGATAGTGCAGTCTTAACTTCCAAAAGAGCCAGAGAGTGGAGATTGGGAAACCAGATGTCAGTTTGTGCCGATAATGACAGGGTCTTTATCCCTTCCGTTACTATGAATGAGCTGCCTACTTCACTAGTTCCATTCCCACATATGAATTATAAAATACTGTTGAAATATTGTTGCTGTGATGGCCACCATAGGGTTAAATCTAAACCTTTGGTGGCCATAGATAGGCCTGTCATTCCTAAGGGAAGTGAGTAAAAGGAAGAAGGAGCAAAGTGAAATGAAACAAAATAGATAATCAAAAACAACAGAGGAGGAAAAGGAAGAAAAAAGAAGAGGTTAAGAAGAAGAGAGAAAAAGTTGGAGGAAGGCAAAGAAAAGGGGTGCTTAAGTTGGGGACACAGTTGAGGGCTACCATCAATTGGCTTAATGCACTCATCCTTTGGCTCATCCTCTGCAGGCTGAGATCACAAATGTCTCTGCTACCTAGCTGGACTCCGTTGAATGCTGTTTCATAATTAGCTGAGGATTAGCAAAATTGATGGTCTTTAATGGGACCCTGGCAAATGTTTCTTTTTTTTTCCAATTGATTTGTTTTAATTATTATTTTATTTTATTTTATTTTATTTTATTTTATTTTATTATGTTATGTTAATCACCATACATTATATCATTAGGTTTTTGATGTAGAGTTCCATGATTCATTGTTTGCGTATAACACCCAGTGCTCCATTCAATACGTGCCCTCTTTAATACCCATCCCCAGGCTAACCCCTCCCCCCACCCCCTCCCTCTAGAACCCTCAGTTTGTTTCTCAGAGTCCATAGTCTCTCATGGTTCGTCTCCCTCTCCAATTTCCCCCCCCTTCATTTTTCCCTTCTTACTTTTTTTTTTTTTTTTTAACATATAATGTATTATTTGTTTCAGAGGTACAGGTCTGTGATTCAACAGTCTTACACAATTCACAGCGCTCACCATAGCACATACCCTCCCCAATGTCTATCACCCAGCAAATGTTTTTTTTAAAAAGAGCAAAGCAACCAAATTCTGGATTTGAAAGATGCAGAATTAGAGAACTTTGCAACAACAGTTTGTTACCTAACAAAAAGATTTATTTAATATTTCACTTAAAGAATTATATTCTCTCCTAAAATACAATAAATATGATTTGATTAAAGTGTGTGTAATTATATGTAGTAGTCTTTCTCAGACTATGTTCTAAGAAACACTAATATCCTGCTAGATATTTGATGCTTCCTTAAAAAAAGCATGCTCTCATCAAATACATTTTAAGACACCAAATCATATTTGCCTTCTGAGGAAGTCACAATGCTTATTATTACTATATTATAGGCACTGAGAAGTCCCTCACAGGAAAAACAAAACAAAACCTGTTTATGTTGAATCCAGCATTTTAGAAAAAAAAAAAAATGGCTATGAAACTTTTTTTCTCCTTAAAACACTTAATAGTTTGCATTTTCTGGAACACAGTTATAAAGCAGTGGATTCCAGTATTAGTACTTATCATTTCGTTGTTGTTGTTTTTGTTTTGAAGAGTAAAAATAGCTGAATTACACGGTTGGTATTGACTTCAGGACCAGAATATTAAAGTTTAATATGTCTGCTTAATGCGGAATTCATTGAAGTTAGACATGAGCCTTATACCTTACGTCACTGTGTTTGCCATGCCTATTTTTCTGTATTCAGCCTCTAAGTCTATTGGGGCAGCATCCATGTTTTGTTTTCCATTGTATCTCAGAACTTGCATGGTGCTTAGTACAGTGTAAGCACTCAGTGAATATTTGTTCCAATGAATAAATGAACACTGTAGTAGACATCTTTTTAAGTTATGGATAGAACCACATTAGAATGTAATTTTGGCCTCAAAGTAAAAATAACGGAAGTAAAAGTGAGAATGACTAAATTGAACTGGTCTTTAATAGCTTTGTCAGAGGCCAGTAAATTCCTCACCAATTACTCTACTGTCTGATGTTTCATTGCTCCTGTTAGCCGGTCTGTTTGAAGTCAATGTTCATTCTATTCTGTAATTTTCCAATTTGTTTTTAAGTCTTTATATCTTCAATTATCTTTCAATAGCTATTTCTTACCTGCCCTTTACTTTTTGTTGAATGACTTCTTAAAAGCAGACTCATAGTGAACCTCATATATCATAATATGCTCTGAGAAACTTACTGAAGAGATGCGAAAAGGCAGTAAAGCCCTGGGGATGAGGAATGTGTGGTACAGAAGAGGTAAAAGAGGTAAGATATTTAATTCATTCGACAAATGTTTACTGAATGCCTATTCTATGCTGGACACAGTGTATAGTCTAGACAATTCAAGGTCAGACAAAAATATGAAATATTCATCAGACAGGTATCAAAAGAATTAAGAATTTTCAAAATTTCAACCCCCCCCCCAGGTTAGTTTATACTGGAGAATGGCTTGATATTTTTAGAGTGATGATTTCATGTGTAAATTGTTTGTCTTATCTATTTTGCTCTGTTTTTACAGCGGTTCACTTTTTCTATCTTGACAGTAATGCAAACTTTCCTGAAATTGTACAATACTTTATGGGCCAGGACAAATCCATGTAATATGATTCTGTCACATAAAATTTAAAGTAAGTTTAGCTACCTTAAATCAAAGTAGTAACTGGTCAAAAGTCCACTTAAAGAATGGTTTTGACCAATGGTTGGTAAACTATGTCCTGTGGGCCAAATCTATAAAGTTTTATTGGGGCACAGCTACACTTACTTACATATTATCTGTGACTGCTTTCATGCTCCAGCAGAAAAGTTGAGTAGATGCAGGAGGGACTATATGGCCTGCAAAGCTGAAAATATTGACTACCTGGACCTTTATAACAGTAGCATAGATAACCCTTGGTAGTTTGGGTAAGAGCAAAATGATGGATCACTAAAAATACATTTAACATCTCCCTTTGGATATAATTTTGTTCCTGTATTTGAATGTGATGAGAATATTATTCTGGAAATTCTTATCCAATAAAAATAATATTCTCCTCATTAAAGAGCTAAATCAGTAGCAGTTGGAGTTCCATTTCACTGCTATTCTTTTGTTCAATATTAAGTATAGATGTGAAAAACTGGAATGTCTAAATTTTATGTCTAAGTTTTTATATTCTATGCTGGGAATATAGGGCTTGTCTCTGGAGGTAGTATACTTTAGTACATATTATAGGCAGGCTCCAAGGTGATCTATTTCCTGATATTCACTTTCTTGTGTAGTCCCATCCTACACAGAATAGGGCTGACTTGTGGAATCAATAGGACATTGTGGAAATTATGGAGTGTGACTTCTGAGTCTAGATCATAAAAGACATTGTGATTTCTGTCTTGTTCTGAAAGAACCAGCTATTATGTCTGGAGGATGCTCAAGCAGCTCCCTGGAAAGGTCCATGTGACAAGGAACTGAGCCATCTGCCAACAGCTGATGAGGAAACTGAGGCAATCCACTAATGTCCAGTGAGTGAGCCACCTTAGAAGCATACCCTCAAGTCCCAGTTGAGCCTTTGATGATGGCATCTCCTGCTGACATTTCCACCACAACCTCCTAAGAGACCCGGAGGCAGACTCATCCAGCTAAGTCAGTCCTGAATTCCTGACCCTCAGAACTCTGAGATAATAATTGTGTACTATTTTAAAGCCACGAATTTTGGGGTAATTCATTGCGCAGCAATAGATAACTAACATGGTAGGGGTGCCTGGGTGGCTCAATCAGTTAAGCATCCTACTCTTGGTTTCCGCTCAGGTCATGATCTCAGGGTCCTGGGATCGAACCCCACATCAGACTCTGCGCTCAGTGGGGAGTCTGCTTGAGATTCTCTCCCCCTCCCTCTGCCCCTCCCCCTGCTTGCACATGTGTGCTTATGTGCGGGCGTGCTCTCTCCCTCTCTCTACAATAAATAAATCTTTAAAAAAAAAAAGATAACTAACATGGTGTATGAGAATGTGGGCTCTGATGTCACACACCTTGTGTTTGAACCCTGGATCTACCACTTGCTAGATGCACGACCTTGGGCAGATTATTAGCTCTATTACTTAGTTTTCTCATTTAGAAAGATGGGTGTATAATTTACCTTTATGTCATAGAATTGTTGTGAGGAATTCAATGAGGTAATGAGTGAAAAGACTTCCTAGGAGGTAGTAATTGTTACATAAATGTTAGCAATTATTTGCTTTTAATTATCATTAGAATGGACTCCAAGTATCCACGCAAGAATTCTTTCAAACCTCTTTTTGTTTTTTAACAACCTAAGTGAATCCATAGTAGAATTTTAAAGGACTTTTATCCCACATCCTAGAGTTTATACAACTTAGAACACCTCAACTAGATATGGGGGAAGGGTCAGTAAAGCAAGTAATTAAGAGAAAAGGCCGGGCGTCTGGGTGGCTCAGTTGGTTAAGCGACTGCCTTCGGCTTAGGTCATGATCCTGGAGTCCCTGGATCGAGTCCCGCATCGGGCTCCCTGCTCAGCAGGGAGTCTGCTTCTCCCTCTGACCTCCCCCCTCTCATGTGCTCTCTCTCTCTCATTCTCTCTGTCTCAAATAAATAAATAAAATCTTAAAAAAAAAAAAAAAAAGAGAGAGAAAAGGCCATTGTCATTATATTGGAAAACAAGATATATATTAGTTCTGCATAATATTACATTTAAAAACAATAGAGGATGAAGAAGAACAGGCTGCTACCTGAGAAAACAGGTGAAATTATATAGTCTAACCCCGAGCACAAATTTTTAAAAACACAATGACAAATGTAATTTTTGGTCTAATTTGCTAAAGCCTAAACCACACATAATGTTTTTTTGGTAAAAATAAAAGATAAATAGCAAAATAATATGATGCTTTGCAGGTTGTTTGAGTTATCTAACCCTTCTTTAATCCAGGGGATTATTGAACAAAACCGATGTTCATTCAAAAACACTTATGAAATCTGTTGTGGATTACCAATATCATCAGTTAAACCTGTTTCAAATTTATTGCTTTACTTCAGGTTAAATAATAAAAGGGTCCATTTGTCCCACCACATGTATATACACGAATTTAGCTTTCATCATTCTCTACAAGTTTAATCCAGTGATTTATGCTTTTTAACGCATATTTAAGGAATCTGTTGAAGAAACTCATCCAGACAGACAGAAGAGCTAGGTGGGATTAATAGGGTGTAGGCAGGATTTAAAGCTGGTTGATTCAGTTCAGAGTAAGTTAAAAAGAAGGAAAGAATAGAACACTGTAACCCTCCTTGAGGTTCTAATCATTTTAATGACTTTAGCAAAAAAGAACAGGCTAAGGTCAGGAAAGTTCAGAGACAATGATCCTGTTTCTAGAAATACACTACACAAAGAAAAGCCATTGCTTCAACTGTTCTTTTTTTAACAGTGAAAAACACCACTATATTTTTTTAGACAAAAATCTGCCTTCTATTTAAGTCATCATATTAATGGTTAAAGTTGAGGTTTCAGAATTCTTGATCTTCTTTGTGAAACTATTGTATTTCACTTAACACCACAACCAGCAGCGAAGCCTAGGAAAAAAATTGGGCACGCTGACTTTTTTCTTTTTTTTTAATGTTTTACAGCAAGGCGATGTATTACTTAGAGATCCTCGGATAGCTACTGCTCAGATACAAAAAAATACTATGGCTTATCTTATTATTGATGACTTTGAACCTTTAAAAACATTCAGTTTAAGTCTTGCAAGAACAAAGTATTGGAATGTGAGGAGGAAAAAAGCTTTTTTTTCTTTTTTCCCCCCAGTAAAGCGAACCCGATTCTACTCTCTCAGGTATTTTGTTTCAGTGACATTCTAATCTTTATACACATTAAGAACTTTCTTTGATAATATTGTTTCATTAGTGTAAAATGTATTTTAACAAATATGCTCTTTTCCATTAACTGCTTTCCAAACACAGAGGACAAATGGAGACTTGATAAGCATATTTTAGTGCTTCATTGAACCCGATATGTATTTCCAACACTTGTTTTGTTATAAATTTCGTAGTTTAATGGAACACCTTGGGCCATAAAGTATTTTGTGTTCATTAACTTTTAAAAAGGAAGACATATGCTATCTAATTATCAGCACTTGGGCCAGAATATCAAGTGCTCTTCATAGTTTTCTGATTCTACCCATGACACAGACCATACATAGGGCCATGGCGAATGGGAAGTAGACTTCAGTGCTGTCCGATTGCATACCCTGCAGTGGTGAGAATGCACTAGCCCCGTGCTGGCCCAAACTGCAGCTGCCGCATGTGGCGATTGCCCACTTAAAGTGTGCTTAGTACAAGGGAGGTACTAGATTTTTAATTTTACTTACCCTAATTTGTTTCAGTTTAAATAGCCCCATGTTGCTAGTGGCTACCACATGGAACAGTGAGTTTATGACCAGAGTTTCGAAAAGAACAGCCATTTGCACAACAATTGTCTTCACTGGTAGCTCCGGCCATTCTTATTCCTACATAGATAATGTCTAAAGAGATCAACCTTTGTGTTGTATTTATGTATTTTTTTTTAATTTTTTATTTTGGGGGGGTTGTTTTTAAATACTACAGGTTTAAATTTGCTAGGGAATGTCTGTTCTTTGAGGTATTTTGCATATACAGACACTACAAGATGTACTTAACTGCTTTCTATAAAAAGTTGAGCTGTTCAGATAAAATTAAATTTACATTTAATTGTTTCAAATTTATTATTTATTCATATAACTGGGTTTCTGTCTTGTTCAAGGCCATGATTAGTTTAAAATTTCTTCAAACAAGTTATAAGAATTATCTTCAGAATAAATAAAATGCTATCAGATCTTAATTTCCTACTTACACGAAAAAGTAAAATATTAGTTTCAGCTTTGTCTTAGGCAAAATATGCCTGGAAATACCTAATATCATATTATTTAAATGTTGCTTACATGATGACTTGAGTTCAAGTAAATTTGTGGAGTGAAAGGAAAGAACAAAATTTGCAAGACTCCTGCATTTTTATAATTGCCTGGGGTTTGACTTATTATGTTAATATACTTCTTACCCTTTTACTCTAGTTGAGAAATTCTTAAATCATCATTTCATCTGTTTTTAGTTTCTACAATGTTGTCTTACAAGATTATGAACAGGACATTTAGTTTAAGGTCTTTTGTTTGTTTGATTCCAGTTAAATGGGTAATGCCATTATTACCTGCAGGTAAAGTTATTTTAAAACTATGTGATTGACCAAAGCCAGTTAGGAATAACCTAATGGCAACCAATACATATTTGTGGGAATAGGAATATTTTTTAAGTTCATTGAAATACCCTGGAATTTCCTTTCTCTTACAACTCTCTGTATGCAAATCCTTTTTCGTTTCTTTGTTTGAATTGATATATGCAACCAAATCCACAGAGTATGCAGTATTTCAATACTCTGAATTCCTTATTTTTCTTTCTCAGTTTTTGTTTTCTACAGATAAGTCCTGTCCATGTACCCCATAAAGAGCTGCAGTATCTTAACTATTCCAGGCCCAAATCTATTCTGCACTGTCAATCACATCACCTCCCAGGGTACTTCCCTGCACACAAATCAAGTTTGAGTCAAGTCTACTTCTAATCAATAGATCTTTATAGATTGTTTTAGTATACCTAAATCACTTCCCAGAAAATATCTAGCCATCTCATTTCTAATGGGAAAACATTAGATGAGATTTCAATCGGGGCCACTAAAGAAGAAAGGCTAATGTACTCTTCTGGTCCATCAGGGGCTTAAACTCCATGTAGTTCTTACATGAAATGGGAAAAATGTTTTCTCTCAAGGCAAAGACCCACACACACGATGAGAACATTTCAGCGGGGGGGCAGCGTAGAATGAAGGAAAACGGCTGAAGGAAGTGCACGCTGCCAGATTGTTTTGACACTGTAGAAAGTTGAGGCATTGCCTTGAAATCTCTGCAGTGTGGTCAGCCAAGCGAGTTCTGGAAACACAAGTGCCTCTGAAGCAAAAACCACCTGAAAATCTTTTTTTTTTTTTTTTCCTTTTTAGTAATTCAACAACAAATGTGGCTACTAATGATACTTTGAATACGGTAAAAACACAGTCCATTTATTATCCATATTCCAAAGATTTTTATTGCTCTAATAAGACCGTTAAATAATATGCTAAGCCGCTGTTCTTAACAATCTGCCCTGTTCTGTCGCTAAGGGGAGTACTGACAAAATTTGTATTTATATGTTGTACTTTCCAGTTAACAAAATGATCTCATACAGATCATCTTATTGAATCTTCGTAGTAGCACTGTGAGAGTTAGTATGTCCTTGAACCACAGTCCAGAAGCTGAAGCTCTGATGGGTAAGGGGGTTGCCTGTGTTCAAACAGCCAGCATATTAGAGATGTATCTTTAAACATGGACAGAAGAGTCCAGAAGAGGCCTTCTTTTCATTATAATATACAAAAAAAAAAAAAAAAAAAAAAGGTTACTTACACTTACCATTTTATTTTTCTGATGTTTTAAATGTTCCAGAAAAATAAAGGAATTTTGGTCTATGTGACCCCCTAGGCAGACCTATACTGTTTCTCAGGCTATGCTGGAGGCCTATATTGCCGTAATCTGCATAACGTGAAACTCTGGGTGAATTAGGATGGAGGCTACTGAAGGACATTCGCTTCAGGAGTCTTGCTACAGCTAGACGTAGACCAAGAGTCAACCGAGACTTTGGTCTTCTGCATCCTCTGCGAACACTTTCTTAACGAGGGTGGGCTACTTCTAAGATGGCCCCTAGTGATGCCCTCCTCCTAGTACTCATGTAAAATTTCCTTCTCTGGAGTATGAGGAGGGTCCTAGGGACTTGCTTCTGATGAATAAAATATGGTAGGTGAGATGGTGTGTCCCTTCTGAGATGAGTTTACAAAAAGACTGACTTCTGTCTTACCTGCCCTCTGTTGTTTTTCTGCTTGCTCATCCTGATGGAAGCCAGCTGCCATTCTCCAGGCTGCCCTGTGGCAAGGAACTGAGGGGGGCTCCAGCCAATGGCTCGTGAGGTACTGAGGCCTCTAGTCCAACAACACATGAGGAACTGAATCCTGTCACCAACCATCTGAGTGAGCCTCTAATCTAACCTTGAGGCGACTGCAGCTCTGGGGATGGCTTTGATTTGGGGCTTGTGAGGACCTGATCCAGAGCATCCGGTTAACTGTGCCCCAATCACTGGCCCACAGAAACTGTGAGATGAAGTATTTGTTGCCTCTCGGTTGTGGAAGTAATTGGTTACACAGCAATATATAACAAATACACTAATAGAATTCCTTTACCTACCCTTTATGCACACAATGCCCATCCCACTATCCAGAATGAATTTTGGAATCGGATTTGATGCCAGTAACGATGAAAACTGCATAGTGGATAAAATCATTGCTTTGGGATTAGAAACATCTGGGCTGTGTCTGGATTTGCCATTTACTACTCTAAGACACTGGAGAAGTTATTCCATATCTCTGATCCTCCCTTTCCTCGTTCATAAAACTATCTATCTATACTGCTTCATAGGTGCTTGTTAAAGCTAGATCATGAAAACAAAACAAAAATGTTTAGCTTCTAGTAGGCACCCAGAAACTATTAGCTATTTTTGTAATAATTACCCCTTAACTTGAATTTAATGATATTAACTACATCTACCCATTTGGTCTTACATTCCTAACATTCTTATTCCTATGGAAAGGATCAATCACTAGCATTTTGTAAATGTCAATGAACACATATAAGCCATTCCTTTGCATAGGAAGAACCTAGGTAATCAAAAAACTCCCACTAAAAATGTAAATAATAATGTCCTAAACACCAGGAGGATGTCAAGGAATAACAATAAAGCCATTCTAAAATATTTGGCAAGACACAAAAATAATGTACGTGCATGATAATAACTGGCATGTAATGTCTTAAAATAGAAGCCAAGCGACAATGATTTTCATTAGATGCTTCTCAAATCCTATGGGTGACATGAACCCATTTTCTCTGTCACATTTCTGAAGAGATAATTGCAGGAAATACTGTAAACAGCTTAACATTCACAGGTTATATTGAGAAATGTTTATAGATATTGACAGCTAAATACAACATATCACAGCATCCTGCACAGTGTGGCATCTACCTAACAATGAACTTCCACAAATCAAAGTCAAAAAGCCAAGCTTTGCTTTGGTAAAAAGGAATATAGAAATATTTGTTGAATGGGTGAATGAATGACTAGTGAATGAAATGCTTTCCAGAATGATAGGTTTGTATGAAATATTATAGAAATAATATTAACGAAAAAATTCATTTTTCTTCCATAATACTTGAGTTTCTAGGCATTAACTCCTTGGACTTAGAAATTAAACAACAATTAACCCAGAATAAGAAAAACAATTCTCTAAACAATCTACTAGACCAGCAGTAAATATAAAAAAACATTTCCTAGGATTCACAGAATTATGGTACCAAATATTTTTTTGAAAACTGAAAAACTTGGGATGCCTGGCTGCCTCAGTGGGTGGAGCGTGCTACTCTTGATCTTGGGATTGTGTGTTCGAACCCCACATTGGGTGTAGAGATTAAAAATAGAATTTAAAAAGCAAACAAACAGGGGCACCTGGGTGGCACAGTCAGTTAAGCCTCTAACCCTTGGTTTCGGCTCAGGTTGTGATCTCAGGGTCGTGAGATTGAGCCCCAGTTTGGGCTCCATGCTCAGGGGGGAGTCTGCCTGAGATTCTCTTTCCCTCTCCCTCTGCCCCTCCTGCTTGTGCTCCCGTTCTCTCTAAAATAAGTAAATAAATATTTAAAAAACAAACCAAAAAAACCTGAAAAACTCACACAGTTTACAAAAAATTAAAGTTGAAATTTGCTAAACTCTTAAATAGAAATATCTACTAGGAAATAGTAGCAAATGAACAAAGTCTCTATGTAAATTATATTTTCCAGCTGACAGTGTATAATTTAATATTTGGGGTTAAGTGGAAACAAAATTTACTTACGCTTATTGAGCATGAGAAAAATTTAAGTGTAGGTATAGAGAAATGTTCACATTAGGAAAAAAGGGTTAATTTCTCAATCTTTGTCTGTTAGTTATTTAGTACACCAAATGTACACAGTCTGGGTGTAATTATTTCCTAGTCTTTTAATGAAAATATGTGTGAATGGAGTGGATATATATACACACACTTGAGAATGTATATACAGAACAAAGTTACTGGTATTTCTAATTGAATTGCTTTGCTTACCTACTCTCAAGAGTTTTAAATTACTGTATATTTTATCTAACTACCCCCTCCTAAAAGTTCCCCAATCTACTCATATTTGTCCTATCTTCTATTCATTATTTATTAAATTGTACTTTTCTTTACAACCAGAAATACATATTGATGATTGCGAATGTTGATTAGGTTCCTTGGAAAGCCATTTATGCACTTGTTCTTGTACCTGGAAAACTATTTTAAAAAATATTTTAGCTTCTTCAAGAAAGATTTGAATCAGGAGTGTTTTTATGTAGGTGATGCAAACTTTTGTATTTTGTGACTTGCCCAGAAAGGCGTGAAGTTTGGCTGAACGTAACAAAACAAAGCAAAGCAAAATCTTGCTCTTCTGAGCTCTGTATGGTCTTTGCTCATATTAGAACTAGGCCAGGATACAGAATGTTAATTGTTTCATGGAAATCCTATAACCAAAGTAATATCAGTGCAAAATGAAAATTCTTGTTGGATTTAAACAGAAAGAAAAAACATTGGCAAGAGGAAAAAGGGTTTTAAAAAAAAAATGAGAAATCTTAAAAAATATGAGAAATCTTGCAACTAATATTTATTTAACACCTATTATGAGTCAGGTACTGTGTCAGGTCCTTGGATTATTCAGTGAATAAAATCAACAAAAACTCCACCTTCCTTAGGCTTACATTCCCATGGGGGAAGGGCACTTGGTGAAGGGAGAGAGACAGTAAATAACAAACATAACAAATAAACTATATAATGTGTTAGAAGGTGATATGTGCCAAAGATAAAAGAAAAAGTAGAGCCAGGGAATGGAAGTGTGTGTGGAGGCAAGATGAGGGTAGGGGTGACCCAGCTGGTATTTAATAGGAGACTGAAAAAGTGACATTTGAGCAAAGACGTGAAGAAAGAAGGAAATTGTTCCAACAAATAGCTGAAGAAAATGCATCTGAAGCAGAGAGAATAACTTCAGTGAAAGCCCTAAGGCAGGAGTATGTGTGATACATTCAAGGAACAGCGAGAAGGTGAATGTGGCTGAAACGGAGGCGGGAAAGAGGAGGGAAAGGGAGATAGGCTGGTGGGTAATGTGTTTGGGGGATGGGGTGATGGCAGAGATCTTGAGGGACTTGTAAGCCGTTGTGAAGACTGACTTGGACTGACTCCTGATTGACCAATTTTTCGTCCTTGCCTCTTTTTCCTCTGCCTCCTCCTCCTTCACCAAGGTCGCCTTCATTGTCAAGGCATTTATTGACTGAACACTTGTCTTGATTTGAACAATAATAAGATTCTAAAGTTCTAGGAGTGTATTTTCACAATTTTATTCTTCTCATCATTTCTATTCAATCCAAAAATATGTGTTGGATTCCTGATGTGTGAAAAACTGTGTTTCAGGCACATTTAAAAAACAGAGACTCTAGTCTATCGACTCTGACTATAGAATATGGTCCTCTGGACCACTACTGAACACGACATAATACTAAGCGTTCTATATGCGTTAACTCACTCAGTCCTCCCAGCAACCGATAAAATGGATGCTATTAGTTTTTTCATTTTAAAGATGAGAAAAGTGAAGCACAGGAAGATTAAATAACCCATTCAAGATATGCAGGCAGCGAGCTATAGAAGAACTAAAACTCCTCAGAACTAAAAGTTCTCAGGTGTTTTTGACTCCACAGTTTGGGATCTTGACCATTCAAAATACTGCCTTCTATTGTTACAATCCTTTACAGTACGCATACTCTTTGAAATGTTTTCTTTATCCACTTGTTCATTCACCAAGTATTTATTACCAATCTACTGTCTTCTCAGTGCTGTTAGGCATTGAGGAGACAGAGTAGCTGCGGGCCTCTATGGTATCTTTGTGTGAATTAGAAAAAAACGTGTCTATTCCTGAAGATACTTTACTTTCTTCTGGCAGGAAATTACTGTAATATTCTGATCTTTGAAGAGCAAGATATCTAACTGCCATTGCTGGAAAATGGTCATAATAAATACAAAAATGTATTCACAGGTGCAAAGGTAGAATATATATGAAAGCCAAGATATTAAAGGTGTTTGTAATGTAAATATTATCCCTTCGATGTGATGCCCTAGTGAAGTCCATGGCTGTGTACATGACACCGCCATATGAGCCAAATAAAAGAAAATAAAACATTGCTCCCCGGAGCTGAAAAATACAACACTCATAGTAGGTCAAAAAACTCATTTCTTTTCTACAAGACCTTTTGGTAGACTCTTTCAAAATCTTCCATATGAACTCAAATAACTCAGCAATGTTGAAAATTATTATTTGAATGGTAGTAAGACACTAAAGCTTTAGGGAGTGTATTCTTGTCATTCTTTTAGGATCATCTCTTATCAATTCTATTCAGTTAAAAAACACGTGCTGAATTCTGAACAAGTGCAAAATTGTGTGGTAGGCATATTTTTTTCAAGATTTTATTTATTTATTTGAGAGAGAGAGACAGAGAAAGAGAGAGAGAGTGCCCAAGAACAGGGGAAAGGGGCAGAAGGAGAGGGGGAAGCAGACTCCCCGCTGAGCAGGGAGCCCGATGCGGGACTCGATCCCAGGAGCCTGGGATCGTGACCTGAGCCGAAGGCAGACGCTTAACCGACTAAGCCACCCAGGCACCCAGGTAGGCATATTTTTAAAAGTAGGGATCATAGTCTGTTGGGCACAGGCCATTTACTGTAATGCATGAGAACACTATTGAACTGTACACGATACCAACTTTTTATGGTATTTATATCCATCACAACTGACATTCATCAGTTACCTACTTAGAAGAGAATTTTCTCTCATCAAGATCAGAGCATACTTATGCCATTACTTTTCTATTAATTAGCACTTATCCTCAAAAGATTTTAAAGCATCACTGCTTATTAATTGCGTCTTCACAAATCATAAAGAAGGTTTGAGGAGGCTAAATAGTAGGGCCAGTTTGAGTCAGGAATTTCTGACTCCCAAGCCCACCGTGCCAGACTGCCCGCTCAGTGGATGGTGGGAGGATGGCCTACTCCCAGGCCCCTTGCAGGCTGATAGAAAAATCAGAGCTGAAGATTATGGAAGTAAGAGGGCACACAGCCAGAATGATGGACTAGTGAGGATCCGACCTGTGCCAGACTCCAGCTTGCTTACGCCTACCCAGACCAGGCACAACTCCTATTGTTTAGCAGCCAATTCAAATGACTAAGCTCTGAACTCTAATTTCAAATGTGCAAAATAGTCCCAGAATTGGCTTCAAGGTTCATTAGATCCCTTTCCTCTTCCATGTGTATTGCTTCTAAGCTTAGATACTGTGCTTCTGAAAGGGTAATTTGAAGGTATCAAGGAGTATGAAAAGAGAGAAACAAACACATATTGCAAGTTAACCAGGTGCCAAATGCTATCCTGAGCACTTTGTTATATTCGCATTGAAGAAGTGAGAATCAGGTTTTGGGGTTTTTGTTTTGTTTTGTTTTGTTTTGTTTTTTGGGGTTTTCCTAAGAACAAATGTTAAGAGCTTAGACCCAACTTGGAAATAGAGCTGGAGCTGCAAGTTTGGGTAAAGGAATAAATATAGAAGAATTGTTGTACCTCCAAGTCTCCCATGTTGCAAAGTGGCCCCGAAGGCATTGTCAACAAACCAGTGGATGAGACATTTCAGCCACGGGAATAAGCGAAAACATGCTTACGAAAGCTGTTATGGCTTCATATAATTCCTTCATTCAAGTGGCCATTTATTTTTTACTTATTCATGTAGTCTCTAAATGACTAGTTTGAGAAATAATCTTTTGGGGCTATCATTACAAAGAAAGTAAGACTTTCTCGAAGCTGATAAAAATCATTTTTATAATTTTTTCTTAGTTTCTTTTCTTCTTCTTGTAAAAAAAAGTCTGGGTCTGTGCTCTGTTTTCCTTACCCTGTTGTAAGCCCCTCAAGAACAGGAGCTAAGTTTTGTACCTCTTTGAGATTTTTAGTGTTTACCCTTTCACTTGGCACATGGAAGACTTCATTCATTTACTAACTGACGATTTTTTTGAGCACCTACTATGTGTCAGGCAGTGGACTGGGTGAGGGAGTACAATGGTAAATAAGTACAGTTTTTGCCAAAGTTATCACAGTTATAGAGAAGCCAGACAATAAATAAATATATTTCATTAGGTACACATACAGTCTAAGGCAATATAGGGGGGCTCGCCAGAATAGAGGGGTACCGAACTCAATCTAAGTTAATCAGGGAGAACTTCCCAGAGAAGGTGCCAAATATTCTAGATCATAAAGAAAGTAACAGTTAAGACGGGAAAGGGCAGGACAGGTGAAATTTACTACAGGAGTCGAGGCCTTGAACCCACCAGCAAGAGCTCGGTCTGTTCTGGGAACTTTCAATATCTCATTCTCCTTAGAATGGTGAGACCTTGCCTGATGTGAGTGGAGTGGCAAGCAGGAGACAGCTCACGAAGGGAACTCCACCAATATTTGTTTCTGATGCTCCTGAGGCTGTTGGTAGGTGACAAGATTACAGCTGGAATGCCTATAGGTGTGCCTAAAAAGCAGGTGTCTACACAGGCCAGTCATCATGACAAACACCAAGGGCCTCTCACAGAGGACAAAACAAAAGATGTTCTCATAACTGGTTGAGTCAGAGAGCGGGGTAAAATGGGGGAAGAGTCCAGGTGCCATCTCTTTCTTCACCTGTATGCTAAAATTGTCAGAGTATTAGAAGAGAAGTGGAATCTGCTCAGTAGATGAATATTCTTCAGAGTCTCCAAACTTGTTTGGATATCATCTCTGTGACCTTTAGATAAATGTAACCTGAATCTTATAAACTCCCTATCCATACAGAAGCAAAATAGCTATTGTTCTATTTGCATTTTGCAAATTAAGCATCATCTCAGGGTATCTATCCCATCACGAATAGCTTTTGCTTCTCTCAACATTTCCTGGCTCTGAAAGCATCTCTCCAATATGAGCTAGGTACTGAACTTTGAAGAAGAGTCCACTGTAATAACAGTAAAGTTTAATGATGCATAACTTTGAGAGACTGACAAATTTCCAGCCAAAGTGTTGATTCTTACAGAATTTATGAAGCACATGCTGTATTCTGTGTCATTATGGTCCATTTTTGGCCGAAATAATCATGTGAAATAGATTTTTAAATGAGTGGTAATAGCCAGATATAAAGAAGGTATTGATGTGTGTCATGAAGGGTGAAATAGCGTACCAGATTAAAGCATATAACAAATCAAAAACAACAGTACCCTCCACTACTACAAATATATATTTGCTTTTCCTTTTAATCACCCATTCTATGTACCACTTTGCACATTTACAATTTCCTTTCCTATAGAACCCTTCCGAAGAGCATTAAAAATGTGTAAAATTTTGCATAGCTGCGTATACTGCTTTGGGAGATACTAAAAGTTCAGAAACTGGTTGCTTAAATTTGACAAAGTAGTTGCTCTTATATGTAAATACTGCCCTTTGTAAATCATGCTAAAAGCTTATAATCTAATCTTTATTACATGCATATAAATGGAATATTTAGTGGATCAATATTTAAATGCCTTTATCAATTCAACAATTTTAAAATAATCCTGGAAAATTCTATTTGTTTTTCAGAAGCATAGAAGTTTATTCTTCCTTTATAACTTCCAGTTGGGATGCCTGGGTGGCTCAGTCGTTAAGCGTCTGCCTTCGGCTCAAGTCATGATCCCAGGGTCCTGGGATCGAGTCCCACATAGGGCTCCCTGCTCAGTAGGGAGCCTGTTTCTCCCTCTCCCTCTGCTGCTCCCCCCTACTTGTGCTCTCTCTCTCTCTCTGACAAATAAATAAAAATCTAAAAAAAAAAAAAAAAAAACCTTCCAGCTAAGCTCTTTTTTGTCCTCAAAAGATCTCATGGATGACACCCCTACATCCAACTTGTTTTGAAAAAGTACGAAATGTATTCCTAAGGTTCTCTGCTGCCTGTTTTCACCCTGTTCATCTTAATGTCTGTTATGAATTAGTTTCTCAAGAAACAATTGAAATGTAAGTCTCCCCCACCCCCCCAGTCTACATTTTGTTTTGACACACGGCGGGGAAAAGTGGCTTTCAAAAAGAATAATTTAAACTTTGATTTTACGCTTCACTTTGGAATGCATGTTTATGAAATGCGTATCTCACCGACCGAGTAATCAATACAGAATGTGTAGTACATTAGGAGGAAACCATGCCTGAGATTATTAGAAAAATTAAATGCTTTTAGTTTTGCTTACTTGAGCAATATGTGAAAATTAACAGTTTAAACCCTTTCGGGCATCTGACCAGACTTAGCCTTAGTCAGGACTCATGCTACTGTGGCTGAGCTTTCTGTCTTGTTTTTTCCCTCCCTACTCCTCCCTTCCCTGCCCTCCCCTTCCTGTCTTCCCTTCCCTCTCCTCCCCTCCTTGCCCTCCCTTGCCCTCCCCTCCCTGCCTTTTCTCCCCTAACTCCTTTGCCTTCCCTGCCCCTCCCTCGTCCTGCCTTCCGCACCCTTCCCCTGGTCTTCTCTCTTCTCTTTCCTTCTCTTTTCCTTTCTTTCTCTTAGCAAAGCTGCATTTACCCTATCTGGTTAGCATTCACCCGGTGAACATTAAATTACTGAAATCCTAATTTTAAAGACTCACATTTATACAGAAATAGCATGAGATGGGACACAGAAAAAAAATTGAGTGGCTATGGCTTTCTCTGAAAAGTGGTGCTGTGTTTCCATCACATTCCAGAAACCTTATGAGAGTCAGAAAGAGAGGTTGTGCATGTCTAACTGTGCCGGGGACCAGTGGATCCCAGTCACAAATCTATCTCCCCCACATCCAGAAACCCCATGAGAATAAGCGAAATCCTCTTTTGAACTGCTGCTTTTCAACAATTCAGGAGTTTATCAGCCTAATAAAAAAGTAACTTGGCAGTGAGAAAAAGGCTGAAAGTCTCAATAGGCTCTTCTCGGGCCTAGTGGGGCCTGAAGAACACTTCAAGGTCTTAGTCAACAGTGAACAGAGGAGCTTGAAGGAGCACCCTCCTCCATACCGCAAACAAGCTGCTGAGAGACCTGGAGAGAGGTCAGTCTTGACATAAACATTTTTCCCAGGCCATACGCAAGTAAATTCAAATAAAATAGGCCAAGTCCTGGGTGGAGGATTAGAGCAAAAGCTCAGGGAACACGAAAGTGAGTCCCTCTCTCCAGGACCATATCCCACAGGAGTGGCCATTTAAAAACTGCATTTTAACCTCAGGCATTTCAATTCATGATGTCTACCTTCCTAGCTTTTTCAGCTGGACTTTTTTTTTAAGAACAATTTCTAGTTTAGTGGATTGATGTGCTAGAACTAAAATTTTAGAAAGCTATAAATTTTGGAAGCCCTTTTCAAAAATGTAGCCACACTCAAAGATATTTGAGAAGCAGAGATTGTTATTCGTCTTTGGATCTTCATTTCCTTTTTTTTTTCCCCCAAATCCCAGCATTTGTTAGACACTCTACGCAGACTATAGACATACAATGTGTCCATAAGTGTAGCATTTGGTTGTGACAAACTAGTTTTACTAAAATGGAAGATTTAATAGATGAAATGAGGAACTATGTCAATGTAATAGCATATTAGATATTGCAAATGAGCTATTCCTAAGGCAACATGAATTGTTTTGCTTTTATATTTCCACAATCGTTCGTTCATTTGACAACTAACATTCAGAATCCATCTTTGATCTTGGAACACTAGTACAAATCAAAGTACAATAAATCCTTACACTTGGGAATGTAAAATGACACGGACAGAGTCCTTGGCCTGGAGGATAAGCAGACCCACCCAAGACCTGATGTCAGGGCTAGCTTTAGGTAGGCTTGGGAGGCGGTCAAACTTGTCTTCAGGCCTTTCAACATTGCTCTCTGCCACCTTTCCCACCAAGCATCGGGCATCCCACGATTCTAATTACCACTCATGGAGGATTTGTTATGTGCCATACATTTACGTGTGTTGTTTCTGATCCTTACATGAATTTACAGGATGAGTATTTTATTTCCATTTCACATATATGAAAATGAGGCTCATTAAGTGTAACTACTTCCAAGGGGCAGAGCTAGATTTCAAACCCAGGTCTGACTTCAAAGCCCTTCCTTAAGCTCATGACATCATTATGTCTCATCCTGAGACCTGAGACTTCCAGGTGCAGTTCACGCCCAAACTTGTTTTTCCTGTTTTGACTCCTGATTCCCTTTGGCTTTGGGGCTGTGGCACTTTGGAATATAGACAGTAATGAATTTTTTTGGTGGGGTGTTGCAGGGAGGGTGGGAAATGGAAGGCATGCATGGTTCTACTTCTATTAACTTCTATTACTAGAATTCTATTTCGTTTCTGACAGGGACCTTTGGAAATGATACCTCTACCCAGAGGACTTGTAACAGGATAAATTTAAAGCAGCATGGCATATTGTTGATCATGCAGACGACATGACTGCCAATTTAGCGTACTGTTAAGATTAGCCATTTGTGTTGGCTTCACGATGTTGTGAAAAATCCTGTTAGCTTCTTGGAACTACAAAACATGTGATGAGAAATTTTCCTTATTTTGCTTTGTGACTATCTACCATTTGATTTTCACTCTAAAACGTAAACTGACATTTCTTCGGGTTTGTAACAGAATTTTCCCATTGTAACACACTTGGTTGGCAGAGCAGCCCAATGATCTGTTAAAAATCACCAGAAATCAATATTTCCATGAAAGACTCCTCTCTGAAATTTACTGTGTGACTTTGGGCAAGCCACTTAACCTCCCTAAACCTTCACATATAAAATGGTCATCATGAGGATCAAGTGAGATAATTTCTACATAAAAGGGCTTTACAAATTGTTAAGTATTATACAAACGTTAAGGGCATTTCTGGGCATCATTCCTAAGCTGATTCATTCCTTCCTGAGAAGCAATCTTGCAATATAAAGGCCTTGACTTGAGTCTTCCATCTGTGATATCTTTTTGACCCTCCCCTATAAAGGAAGAATCAAGACTCCGAGAGTTCTCTCTGTAATTTACCACATCTCAGCCAATAATCTTACGTGATGAGCGCTGAACATTTTCTCCTTGGATTTCCTAATCCTGATTAAATGGTAAATCCTGAAGTTATTAGGTAGCAAAGGCTCATTTATCAAACCCTTAGAAAGAAGTTTCTATTTTTGGAATTTTTTCCTTCTCCTATCAGTTAGCACTTTATCTTTTATAATCACAGATTGTGTCTAGGCAGTCTACTCGAGATAGAAGGCAGGGAGTAACAGAATCATATGAAGAATGATAAATGAGATATCTCTCTGTTCCTTTCTTCTCATATGCCTTGGGGTAACAGGTACCTCTCATGCCCATTCATGATTCTTTCTCTAAAAGTACCTTAGTGCCCCCTGCAGGTTATATGAGTTTCTCCTCCCCCAATCTTGTTTATACTTTTTGTTTTTTTTAACCCTCTCCAGAAACAGACTAGTGCTAGGTTTTTCTCCACTTGCTGGAATCCAGGAGGATGGTTATTTCTAGTATTCTCTGAAATATTCAGAAAAACGACTCAGCAGTGGTGATTTCGATCTTATGTGCCATGTGAGGGTAATAATGGATCCTGAATATTTGGCCTTGCATTGGTCGCTATGAGACCATTGACAGGAGATAAGCTATGGGGGACATTTACAGGTGGGAAATCTGAAGTTTAAAAGGCCAAGTAACTCTGTAGGGCTTCCAAAACTAACCTGCAGTGGTTGCAGGGCTAGAACTCAGGTCTTCCAGGGTTTATTCAAGTACCCTTTACTCTGTTTTGAATAGCTTCTTTTCCCTATTTTCAAAAGTATCTGTTTATATCTCAAAAACCTAACCCTGAGAGCTATTAATGTCATCCATGGGCTTCATTAGATAATCGATGGATTAGAGCTTCCAGCTTGCCGAAAGGATCTGCTTGGCAATACTAATCCAATTTGTAACCACATCCTGGTGCTATTGCAAATGTCTCAGAGGTCAAAGGTATAATTTAGTGAGAACTAAAGTGCAATAAACATGGGGGAAGGCTCATTTCTTGATTTACTCGGAAGTTGCCTAAAGCAAAGTACTCCAGCACACAACCTTTTAATGATCCTCCTGCTGAAAAAGGCAGAAATCTATTGACTCTTTCTAGGTTTTATGATCTTGAAATTCTTGAACATTTTCTGAACCTTCTGTTTCCCTGAAATATCACTCATTCATCCCCACATTATTCATTGGCATCCTCAGTCCATGTTTGTCTTGCTTATTCTAAGTAAAGAATGTCCATTGATCCGAATTATTTATCATCTAAGAATTTGGAACTCAGGAAAGCCTTTCTCTTTTGAAGCTATTTTGAGATTTTGAATACAATATCGAAGGAACGAATGCTATGTTTTAATCTAAATCCTTGGAAGAAAAATTAAAATTCTGGGGCATAATAATTAAGTCCTGTAGATCAAAGTGAAGGGTGAAGATATCTAGATATAAGTTCTGAAGGCCAAATTGAAGAAGACTTTGTGAAAATGTTAAATGTTTAAACCACAAATCTATGTTTGTTCAGCTTCTGGATTTCCTCTTACTAAGTAGTTTTAAAGCTACTTAACAGTATTTAATTGACATTTTACTCACTATTTTACTTGCTTTAAATCTTTCCTACTCAAGCTCTCCCAATTACAACATGTACACAAAAAATTACTTTAGCCTATTTCTAAATGACTAATTAGTTTGATGTAATTTCTATTAGAATTCAGTAATATTGATACTGCAGGTGCTGGAGCAGCATTTTTCAAGTGTCAATTCCAACCTGTTAGTAGGTTGTAAAATCAATTTCTTTGGTTGTGCCCAGCATTAAAAAGAAAAGAAGGACAGAAAGCGAGAAAGAAAGAGAGAGAGAGAGAAATACAGTTGCATGGAATATAGGAAAAGAGTGGTTAAGTCTCATTATGTGAAACTCTGCTTTGGTTATGTATTTTGATTGTGACATAAACTGTATTTCTTACTGGAGTTGTAGTCAAACTGAGAAGCACTATTCTACACTGCGGTGGGTAAGGGCAGGAGCTCCTTACCAGCTGTGTGTATCATTCTGTGCCTTGGTTTTCTTCTCTGAAAATATGTGTAATGAGACTGACAGAACAGGGTTGTTGTAAGAGTTAACTGGAAAACAAAATAATGTTGGTGCACAGTATCTGACATAGTGAAAAACAAATATCGTTGTTATTTTAGTAGGATTTACATTTGAAATCATATTTGAATCATTTGAAATAATAAATCAAAGTACTTACTCTTCTCCCTTACATCAAGATCCCTTACAAACTTCTACCTACTGAGCACATAGCCCCAGGAAAGAAGCTGGGTTCTCCCAAGTTAGAACAAAGAAGCCATTGATCAGTTTTAGATCTCATAAACTGACTCTTCTGAAACAACAGTCATGAAATTTGGGTTATTAGAAAGAAAAGGATTTTCTAAATTGCTTTGTCTCTTCTTTAACATATTGAGAAGCTGGCCAGACAAACAACAGTAGAGAGTCTTAACTGAGAGGGGGACAGGGTAAGTTAGGAAGAAGTGGGACATGCTGGCTTCTCAGGTACTACAGGAGTCTGGGTAGAAGGCAGAGAGGTAGGAAAGCATGGCTTCAGTTTTTCTTCTCTTTACAAATTCCAGGAGGTGAGGGTTCAGTGGGAGAGGAGAAGTATAGAGATGTTCTAGAGAAGTTGAGGGGAATGATGAGGAGAGAGTGGCTGCCTCCCTCCAAGAGGCTACTGGAAGCTATTGCCCATAGGCTTCTGCTTAAACTTGGGGGGCTGTTACATCAAGTTAAATTCAGTGGCTTAACATGGTTTTGTACAGAAAGGTCTAAGTTTAAGCCTCTTAGAGTCTCCTTCAGCTCCTGTATGGTGTGAAGCTATCCAGAAGTTCCTGAGCATCATGTGGAATGAACTAGAAGGATCTAGCTGAACTTAATTGAAAGACCTTCCTGTCAGCTTTGCCAAAGGAGGTTGCCTAAGGGGAAGGAAGCCATCCACCACAGACTAAGGCCCAAGTGCGAGTCAAGGTCCCGTGTCAGGGATACACGTTGTCAGTGAAAGTGGAGACAGGACCCAATCTCCAAGAGGAAATGGTGCCCCATAGCATTGTCAGAGTTGAGTGAACAAAATATGACCGATTATGGCGCAAAGCAGTTTTTAGCAGTGGGCGCATCAGAATGCCCAGGGTATGAACAAGTCACTCCTGAGATATTCTCAGCTGTGGGAGTAGGCCAAACCAGGAGAACTGGGAGGATACCTCATGCACTCCAGGACTCCTCCTCCCCTAAGATTATGTACACCTCAGTCATCCTACAGGTATCCAGGTGGAGAGGGCAAAACTCTGACAAGCGTTTCCCTGACTCATCTAAGCAGAAACTGGGTTACATAAAGAGACGGGTTGAATTACCAAGTAAGACTGAATTGACAATTTAACTAAAACAACTTTTCTAAACTACTTTGTGGGTGTAGGATTGTGGAGAAAACCCAATCATTTAAAAAGAAGTAAAGAATCCTCATTTCTCTGCACATCTGAGCATAGTGAAAATACATTTCAGATTTTTCTGATGTATCATTATTATTGCATTATATCATTATATCTGTGGGAATTGACTTTTTCTAAGTCTTTATTTGCTCCAGTCTCTGTGTCATGGAGTATTTTGAATAACAGCTTCTTTGATACAAATTAACAACTAATTTAGATATCTCTACCCCAAACTGAAACTACAGAACCAACACCAAATGAATATTAAAGAAAGAAAAAAGGGAGGAAGCTAGTCTCTGAGTTTCCATATAAAATGCTGCCCAGCCTCAGTGTAATCCACAGTGATGGACAGGAAAATAATGGTAATTTTTTTAAGTTTGCAGAGGACCTTTCTGCTTTGATAGTCAATTGAAATTCAACTCTAATTTTTGTGTCTTAACCTTTAGAGTTTAGTCTCTTCCCCACAGTTGTAGGGGAGGGATGGTGGTGGAGGTGTAGGGGATATAAATTGTTAACATGAAACAGGAAAAGAGACAGTAAAAAAGACCTTTTCTGTTCAGGGCACTGATCTGTCCAGAGTTATTCTTATCCCCCCACTCCCCCACCCCCACACAACCGGCAGGATCCACAGCTGTCCAGACATGTTGACAAGCAGGGAGAGCAGAGGGCTCACCAATACCCAAGGCCGACAGACCATCGTGCAGGTCAGGGCCAGGCCAGCATGTGTCCTTGCTTTTCATACCACTGGAGGCAAGATGAAATATTGGAAAGAGTGGAGTTTATCGATAAAGTGCAGGTGGAACTTCTCACTTCAGTCAGATAAAATGGGCTGTAGTGCTTAGAAACACCATCTCCTAGCTGTGTGACCTTAGACAAATTGTGGAATCTTCCTAACTTGTGCCTCCTGTGAAATGGGGGAAAGAACTGAAACTTCTCATGAGGCTGTTGGAAGTGAAATGTGACAATTCATGTGAAGCATGCATCACACTATCTGGAACTGAGAATGGGTTCATCAGCCAATCTTACTCGTTTATCCTTCGGTGCAACTTTAGGCTTGAACCTGACTACCTACATGAAATTCCTAAAATATTTAAGTTTTTTTTTTTTTTTAACTAAATCCCCCTCCTTTGTAAAGTGGGACTAACTCACAGTATGTGAGAGTATTTAGAGATTATGATAAGAAATACATGTCAAGCTCATCACTTTCCCCCTTCTTCCCTTGACCTGTGTCTTCCAGTTGGTGTGGTTAAGAAGTCCAGAAGATTTCAGAAGAGACACAATAATGATGTCTTTGAGCCTGTGTCTTCGTTGCATATCCAGACATTCTTGGAGAACTAATGGGTCTGGGATGGGATTAGGTAGCCTCAGAGAAAGCAGATGCAAAACTGATGGAAAGAGCATCACGAGAAGGGAAACCAAGAGTTAGTATGGAATTAGAAATGAGAATCATGCTGACCTCCAGGCCATTTGATACATCACTGTCAGAGATATCTTCCTACAAATTCTGATGTTTCTAAAAATTTTCCAGATAGTGGCTCTCTATTACTTCCCACAGAAGGTCTAATTGCCTCGAAGACCACCTATGTTAAGGTTCTGGCCTCCTCTTCGGGATTGTTGCCATCTACCCCCTCCATGTGCCTTTCCTAGTAGGGAAGGAGGGACGGAAATTAGGGAAGGAGGGATGGAAATTAATGAGGAAGTTATTACTGAAATAGATTTGGAAGGCCTTCGCAACTTGGCAAAAATTAATTTCAGGTTGAGGAAGGCAAGTGATAAAATTAGAGAAAGAAAAGTCATGTATGACATTAAGCTGTTTCTTTCTTACCAGATATTAAATTAACTCCAGCAGCAATGAGTTCAGAACAAGGCAAGGGTCCCCTGATACATATTTCCTAGATTCTAAGACATAACTGTCACATACATCATAAATTCTCTAACAGGAAAAAAAGAAAACATATCATTTATATGACACATCTTGATTTTAAAAACATATGGAAAACACTCTTTTTTTTTTTTCCTTCATTCAACAAATATTTACTGAGAACCTAGTATATGCTAGTCCCTGTTCTGGAAAAATAAAAGTAAAAATTCCTGTCTAATGGAAGGAGTCAGAAAATAAACATAATAAATTACTTACTTATGTAGATGATAAGTACAATGGGTAAAAGGTAAAGCAGGATAAGGGGAATCAGGATGCCTAAGTGGGTGCGGGCAGATGTTGGTATTTTAAATAGGTGAGTGAGACTCGGTCCCGCTGAGAAGGTAGCCTTTGAGGATATGACTGGAAGAAAATGAGAGAGCAAATGCAGTGGTCCTCAAGGAGAGACCCTTCCAAGCAGAGAGAATGAGTAGTGCAAATACATAACAGATATGGTAACATACGTTCCAGGGTTCTATAATCACATGAACTGCGGAAAGATAGTCCTACCTACTCTATCTCTTTTCTTGGAGGTCAAAATAAGCCTTAACACATTATTAAAGCATTGTGAAACAAAATAAAGCGTTTTTAACTTGATTTAACCCGGCACATCTCAAACTTGTTAGGTAACATTAACTGTTGTGATGGACGTCTACGAAGATCCCTAAGGATACCAGTTTTCTGTGAGAGAAATGTTGAGTTAGAAAAATATGATTTCTATAACTGGTATTATTTTCTGAGAGATATCTACTCTAAAATCTGACTAATCCATTGATATGAATATCTTTCATATTTCTTTTTGAGCTTTGGAGTATTACCATGTGGTTATTAACTAGGCATTCAATAGCAATAATGCCGTGATTCCACTTACTGAATTGATAGTCAAAATAATAGGCCACTATATTCTTGGATTTTGTACCTCTTCCAGGAGTAGAAACGTTATACAAGTATTATTGACCCTACTATTCTGAAAATATCTTGCAAATGAGGACCTAAATGTTTAAATTATATTCTTGCCCTTGCACAGGTTTGAGAAGTTGGTTCTAGATGAGAACACCCTTTTATTCACTGCTGAAGCAATACATGCTGGCCATAACCATGCCTCGCCTAACAGCAAAAGAATGTTCAGAAGCATGCCTAGCTAATTGAAACTGCAGGGGGCATTTAAGTAGGCAAAGTGTTATTGCTCAGTTTCAAATGTTTCCAGGATATCAGAATTACCATTCCCTACTCCTGCAAAAGGCACTCTGGGAATGATAATGGTCACAAGTGTTAGACCTCTGGCTTCTTTTTCTTTCTCTTATTCCAGTTGTTCCTGACAGACTCAGAGGACGAGAACTGGGATTACCATGAGGAATGCAAAAGTTGGGTAGTTTCCCACACCGCTGGCGTGAGGCTATCACAAGAATTTCTCCAGCGTCAGTCATTTTTGAAAATTTGCCTTAAAGAATAATTCAAGCAGCAAAAGTATAGTCCTTTCCATCTAGGACCTTTAAGTCTGAGGCAAATTACTTGGTTTATTTCAAGGTATTGCTCTGAAAGATATGCCTAACACCGCTCACTGATTATTTTAAATGAGATCGTTTGCTACATTTGATCATCTTAGCTTATTTCAATTAAAACAGTTTTGTATAATTTCTAGAAAGCAAATAGTTTATGTTGGCCATCAGTCTCCTATTTAGGCAGAAGTGTTTGCAAAAAGTGGATCTTGCGAAGAAGCCAGAGTTCAGGATCTCCATTGGCAGGGGTGAGGGAGAGCTTGGCATATCCTGGTAAAGTCTAAATTAAATGTTCTTTTAATCTTTCCACCACCTGCTGCAATCTGGGGCCTACCCCATGTCCAGAACCTGGCCTAAATGAGGAAAAATACGATAAGTGGAAATAGCAAAATAGCCTCCTTGGACATTGCTCACATTCTGGTTACTGGCACAGGAAATTCAGGCTACAAATATTACAAGCAACAGCAATGACCTAACACAAAACATTATCTTCAGATTTCTACACATTTTCCCTGTTAATCTAAAGAAATAACCTTTTATAAGGTGTCAGATAGAGATTTTTTATTATGTTAATTTCCCCCCCTAATAAATTATAAGTTCTCAGAGGGCAGGAACAATACATCGTATGTCTTTACACTTCCATGCTAGACATATGGTGGGTCCTCAAAATGTGATTATTTTTTGGTTGATTGCATGTAGTATTAGGTATAATTAAACATTTAAATTAAACTTTCTAAAGGTTTTTTTTCTCTCTTATTGCCACCTCTCTGTCTTAATTGCTACCATTTCTCCCTGGATTACTGATTTCTCTGCTTTCTCTTTTGTTTCTGTTCCACCAAAAGCAAAGTGATGTTAAATTGACAGTTGAGGGGTGCCTGGGTGGCACAGTTGGTTAAGGGACTGCCTTTGGCTCAGGTCATGATCCCAGGGTCCTGGGATCTAGTCCCGCATCAGGCTCCCTCCTCCTGCCACTCCCCCTGCTTGTGCTCTCACTCTCTGTCAAATAAATAAATAAAATCTTTAAAAAAAGAAAAGAAAAGGAAATTGATTCACATAATTCCCTTGTGTGAACCCCTTCAATGTCTTAATTTTTCCTTGGAAGTAAACTGGAATATATCCAAATTTATTTCTAGGGCCTATCAGTGTCGGTATGATCTGGTCCCTATTTATTTTTCCATTCTTGGGTCACTTGCCCTCTCCCTCTCCCCTCATTAGTCTCTGGCCCCACTGGTCCTTCTTTCCACAGCCCCACCCCCTCCTCCCAGGTCTTGCGACCTTAGCAAAGGTTGTTCTCTTTGCCTGGAATGCTCTCCTTAACCTCACAATTTGCATAGCCAGCTCATTCTCATCTAAGTTCTCTGTTTGGTCTTTTGTGACTGCCCTATGTAAAGCTGGTCACCTCTGTTAGTCTCATGTTTAGACATTCAACCATTTCTTTCATTGTACTTGCTATAAACTACAATTGTTTTCTGTCTATTTATCTGTATAAGGGAAGAGATTGTGCCAATCTTGCTTACCATTATATCTCCAGTGTGTAATTCAGTGTCTGGCATATGGTAAGTGGTCAATACATACTTGTTTAAAGGAAGTACAACAAAGACAGAGTAAGTTTTTTTTTTTCATTAAATTCTGTCTTACCCCCAGAAATAAACCCATACATACATGGTCAATTAATTTACTACAAGGGAGGCAGAATATACAGTGGGAAAGGACAGTCTCTTCAATAAATGGTGTTGGGAAAATGGGACAGCAACATGCAAAAGAATGAAAGTAGGCTTTATCTTACACCCTGAACAAAAATGGACTCAATATGGATTAAGACTTGAATATAAGTTCTGAAATCACAAAACTCCTAGAAGAAAACATAGGTGATAAGCTCCTTGATATAGGTCTTGGCAATGATTTTTTGAATTTGATACCAAAAACAAAAAGAACAAAAGCAAAAATAAACAAGGGGGACTTCATTAAACTGAAAAGCTACTGCATAACAAAGGCAACTATCAACACAATGGCCAACCTACTAAGTGGGAGAAAATATCTTCCAAACATGTATCTAATAAGGGTTAATAGCTGAAATATATAAAAAACTCATAAAACTCAAAAGCAAGAAACCATGCAATCCAATTTAAAAATGGGCAGATCTGAATAGACGTTTTTCCAAACAAGACATACAGATGGCTAACAGGGCCATGAAAAGATGCTTAACATCATTAATCATCAGGAAATGCAAATCAAAACCACAGTGATATAAATCGCCTCATACCTGTTAGGATGGCTAGAATGGCTATTATCAAAAAGACGAGAAATATGAGCGTTGATGAGGATTTGGAGAAAAGGGAACACTTTTTGGTGGGAATATGAATTGGTGCTGCCACCAGAGAAAATAGTATGGAGGTTCCCCCCAAAATTAAAAGTCCAAATTACCATATAATCTAGCAATTCCACTTCTGGGTATTTATCCAAAGAAAATGAAAACACGAACTCAAAAGATATATGCACCCCCATGTTCATTGCAGCAGTATTTACAATAGCCAAGATATAGAAAAACCTAAACGTCTGTTGATGGATGAGTGGATAAAGAAGATATGATACACACACACAACGGAATATTACTCAGCCATAAAAAAAGAATGCAATCTTGCCATTTGTGACAATGTGGATGAACCTTAAGGTTATTATGCTAAGTGAAATAAGTCAGACAGGGAAAGACAAATACTGTATGCTCTCTCTCATATGTGGAATCTAAAAAAAAGAATATATGTGGGGGAATGGGCAAAATGGGCAAAGGGAAGTGGGAGATACAGGCTTCCAGTTATGGAACGAATAAGTCACTGAGATAAAAATTACAGCATAGGGAATATCGTCAATAATATTATAATAGCATTGCATGGTGACAGATGGTAGCTACAGTTGTGGTGAGCATAGGATAAGGAATAAGTTTGCAGAATCACTATGTTACACATGAAACTAATGTAGCATTGTGTGTCCAGTATACTTCAACAAAACAACAGCAGGGACGAAACAAGCCAATAGATAACTAGAATGGATTGGTAGTTGCCAGAGGCAGGGTGAGAGGTGGGAAAAATGGGTTAAATAAAGATTATTTGGTCACTTTGTGCAGTGTGAATTAAGAAGGTCCAAGAGTAGGAGCAGGAAATCGAGTAAGAGATTAATGCAGTAATACAGAAAAGAGACGGTGGCCATTCCAACTAGGATTGTAGTTGAGAGAAGAGATGGAGTTTGGGAACAGGTTTAAAAAAACAAAACAGCCCCCATGGGAGATGAATGGCAACAATCTGGTACAAAGCTGAGATGACATTAAAGTATATTTAGTAGCTGCTCCCGCACACCACTGACCAATCAAAATGGACTTGGGCTGTGGCCATTTAAAAAAAACAAAACCTCTAGTTTCCTAACGTACTTTGTAAAACTGTCATGGCTTTTGAAAATACAAATCAATAACCTACAATGAATGGACTGGAAAATTTGGGGGGGCGGATTTTAAGATGGAGTTTAGTTATAAGATGTCCTAAGCATTATAGTATACTCTGGATTTTGGAAATTTGAAAATAACCTATTCAACTCCCCTTTGCTCATTTTGCAGTTAGAGAAACAGAATCACAGAAGTGAAATGATCTGCCTGGGACCTCAAAGCTGATTAGCAGAATGGCCAGAATTAGAGTGTCTAATTTGGGGTTCATTTCACCAGGCCACCTGTCTGGTAGAACAGTATCTATTAGATGCTTAGAGTTACCAACGACCTATAATTTTAGAATCTCAAAAATAAAAATACTGAGTTTTGGAGAAAGCAGAAGTTGTCTGTGTGGCTTTGGGGATTCGCCTTTGAAGGGAAGGATTATGCTTTTTTCCTTTATCTTTTCCCTTTTCACTGTTGGAATACAAATGTAATGGCTAGAGCTAAAGCAGCCACATTGGATCCATGAAATGAAAATCATATATGTTGAGAATGGCAGAGCAAAAACAGAGCAGCATCCTGGATCTCCAAATTATCAGTCCACCTTATTAGTCCTGGAATACCTGGGAAAACTTGTCCGTGAGAGGGAAATAAACATCTGTCCAGTTTAGGGCTCCTTTCTATAACAAGTACATGATTTGGTACCTATAAGTGGCATGCTGTCCTAAAAAAAATTCTTGATTGTGCAACATTGGGTGAGGGGTGGCGATGATAATACTGGTTAGAAATTTGATGACCCTTCATTAGACCATTGCAAAATATGTGCTAAAATTTTTATCTGTGGTATGTGGGAAGTTAGACCAGGTGCCAACACAGCTTGTAGTTTTAGAGCTGTGTATATGAGTTGTACTGTCCGTTGGAGACATTTTAGAAATTTGTGGAGCTCTTTTGGGTGGTTACAATAAATAGAGGAGGGAATTCTTAGGTCAGGGCCTCAGGGATGGTAGACGTCCTGCAATGTAGAGGAAAGCCCCATACAGGAAGAACTGATCTACATCCCTTATGATTTTTTTCAGAAAAGCAAAGACATGGTAAATTGAGGAGAGCTTTTCTGTTATCTTATTGCAAACTTTACTAAGAATTGCACACCATCGGGGCGCCTGGGTGGCTCAGTTGGTTAAGCGACTGCCTTCGGCTCAGGTCATGATCCTGGAGTCCCGAGATCGAGTCCCACATCGGGGTCCCTGCTCGGCGGGGAGTCTGCTTCTCCCTCTGACCCTCCTCCCTCTCATGCTCTCTGTCTCTCATTCTCTCTCTCTCAAATAAATAAATAAAATCTTAAAAAAAAAAAAAGAATTGCACACCATCTTAGAAAATCACCCACTGGAATGCTGCCTCTACATAACTCAGTATCATGTCATGAGGCTGCATTTCTGGCTACTGTATTCACAGACATTGTGTGTACAGGTTCAAACATCTCACTACTTCTTAGTGTCTTCTAGTGCTTGTGCCTGAACACCTGCTATGAATCATTTCAGAAGTTATGTGTGAAAATTTCAGATCATGCCCTCTAAGAAAAGCATGAATTCCTCTACCCTTTTCTCTTTTCCTGCTGGCTGAAGGCAGACATGAGAGCTGGTGCAGCAGTAGCCATATTGGGTCAGGAGACAGAAGTCACAGTTGAGGATGACAGAGCAATTAGAGAGAGGCTGTGTCCCCGGAAATTGTGATACAGAGCAGCCATTTGCTGCCTATCTAAACTGTTCTGTGAGAGAGAACAAACTTTTATATTGTTTGAGCCTCTGTGTTTTGTTTTTTGTTGTTGTTGTAACAGCTTAAGTAGATTTTCATCTAATATAGACATGAAGAGCAAAATATAGGTAAAATGTAGCACAAGACCCGGAATTTCTTGTTAAATATCCAATCCCAGAAACACTTTCAATGATAAATTAAAAGCCAGCATAAATATAATACCAACAACTTGGAAAATAATGTTTAATTAATTAATTTATATTTTCTCTTACTGTAACCAAGAATACGGAACTGGCATAAAAAAGTTGAGAATAGGTAAAAGAACAGGCTCACTTCCTATAAGGATAAAATAATCTTAATTAGAGATAGTGTTCCTGTGAGTTATAATTCATAATTTAGAAAGGTACAGACATGAGTTTCAGGCATAAGCATGATGTTGTTATTCTATTTATATACATATGTAAATACATAAATAAGCATCCAAAATCCCCAAATAGATACAATACCATGCCAGGTTTCCAAATGTATACAATAGACAAATTCACAAATTTAAAAACAGTAATTTGAAAACAGAATAAAAGCATGTTGGGGCGCCTGGGTGGCTCAGTCATTAAGCGTCTGCCTTTGGCTCAGGTCATGATCCCAGGGTCCTGGGATCGAGCTCCACATCAGGCTTCCTGCTCAGCAGGAAGCCTGCTTCTCCCTCTCCCACTCCCCCTGCTTGTGTTCCCTCTCTCGCTGTGTCTCTCTCTGTCAAAGAAATAAATAAAATCTTAAAAATAAATAAATAAATAAATAAAAAAATAAAAGCATGTTAAGGGACTTGAAATTTTTTATGTGTTTAACAAGTATTTTTTACAAATAAAGTTCCTTTGTATTTAAAGTGAACAGTGATCTTTTTTGGGTGTAATTATCCTTAATTCATATGGTATTGGCCTATTGGGAAGTTTATATTTTCACATAATGACAGTTTCATAATTATGTTGTGATTTAAGGACCAAATATGTTTATTTGTGCCTAGCTCAGTGCCTTGCATTCAGTAGGCACTCACTAAATGTTTGGTTACATGAATGTTGAATGATTATATTCCTGAATGATGTACAGTTGTATTGGCTCCCATTTTATCATTATATTGATTATAGAACAGACCAACTAAAATATTCCAACAAAAGAACTCAAAGAATTCTATTTATAAGTCTGATCTTGTCCATTAAAAACACACATGCAGACAACAACCAAAGGAAACAAAGAAAGAAATGAAAAAAACTGGAATCTTGGTAATCAAGTGAGTTTCTAAGACAGCAAATTCCAAAGATAGAGATGAGAATAGAAGTCGTGGTTGCTGATTCCCCATTTCAGTGCTTTGTTTTAGCTGACCACACTTCCTCCCTCTGTAGAGAAAATCGATGTACAATGAAATTATCTGTACTCATCTCTGGTAAATAAATAGCAGAAATCTTTCTTGTTTCAAGACATCAATGTGAAACAATTGTTCACATGAAGAATTTGTTTTTTTTTCTCAACAGCTCTTCAATTTTCCATTTTGACAATTAAAAAAAAAGTAGAACATTTTCATAATGTAAGAAAACAGCAACTACAGGGATGAAATACAAAATTTTAAAATTATTTAGAGGAAATTTCACTCAAATATCTGCTTGACATACATTATTCAGAAACAACAAGTGTTTGCATGTTAATGCAAACTTGTAATTTAAAAAAGAATTTAGAAAGAATTAAAAATGTAAGGTAGATGAGCAGGAAAGACAGCAATTATCAGGTGGATGCCTGTAGTTAACAGCTAAACGTTATCATCCTTAAGTTGCACGTCTGAGATCCATGTGCTTACATCTGTGCACATATCGGATCTGTGTAAATATGACTCTATTTACAAAGTCTGTATGTACAGTTAAGGGATTTAACAAATTAGGTCTGAAAGTACACTTAGAATGCCCCTGATGATGTTTTTACATGTGTAGAATGTTAGGCTTTTTCTGGGTATTTTATACTCTGCCTCTCCAATTTGTTTCTAGATTTTAACGTACTTTGCAGGAACTGTATCTAATTCAGTGTTCTTTGCACCATAGTTATACTACTTGTACTAAATAACTGTTTATCATCGTCGAGTGCCTTGAAGTAAACACAGCACAATTTCATCTGCCAAAACCCTGGTATGCACTTATATATTGCTTTTAAAAACACATAACCCCAAGTAAATCACTTAAACATGGTCTGCTGTACCATTTTGATCTGCTGTCTGTTTCTTCTTCTTTTTCCAATGTTATATATATTTTCATGGCATCTCCATCTTTATGTCTGGATCAAACCATTTTTACTACAAATTCAATTCTTTGAAAAGATAAATTTTTGGTCTCTGATAAAACTTTACCATTCAGAGAAAAGGCTGAAAGAAAAAAAAGAGAGGAAAGGACAGGACAGGACAGAACACACACTCTCTTACACTCACACACACGTACAGTAAAGAAGGGTACATTATTACAGAGCAATATCCCAAAGATAGAGACATTTAGCTATGGAATGGTTAATAACAGATCTTTAATTTGAAAAAGATTGGAAAACCAAAGAGATATTTAAAATATTTTAAAATCACTCTCACATTTTCCTTTGTTGCTTCTTTTCAGTTCTTTCAAAGAAACTTGACAGCTCTGGGAAAACAAAACCCTTCAACAATTCTCGAAGCTTAGAGTCCCAGTCCTCAGAAAATAACTCTTTCTATGCTCTACACACTTAGAGCAGACTTGAACTCAAGTACTAAGCAACAGCTCAGTAGTGGCGATTTCAAATCACTAAGATTCATCCAGAGATGCCAAAAAGCTTAGAACCAGCAAGTCCTGATTGTGGGTTAAGAAAAAAAAAGGAAAAGCTTCTCAAATGTATACTCTTGTCATGAAATTTTTTTAAAAATCACAGCTTTCACCCAATATATGAAATAATAAAGAATCTTTAAAAATAACTTGCATTTGATTCTGTAACCTTTGAAAAAACTTTAAAGAAGAGTGGCATTTTTCTGTTCTTATCAGACACCAAATATTCTCAGGCATAAACCATGTATAGTATTTCTAAGATGGGACATGACTTAGAATCCTAGATTTAAAGAAGTGGGGTCAGTGGGGTGTAGCCAGAAACTCATGAGTTCAAGAATCAGAAGACCTCCCTAGGTATCGGCCTCAGACACTAATTCAGTCTAACTTGGACGAGCTATTTAATCTCTAAACCTCACTTATCTGAAGATTCTCTCTCCCTCCGCCCCTCTGCACACTCATGCATGCCCGCTCACACTTTTTTTCTCTTTCTCTCAAATAAATAAATAAATCTTTTTAAAAAAGTGTGTGAGTAGTCCACATTTCTTTAAAAGATGATTATGCAAATAATTCTAATCACTCTTCAGTTGGTGATTATTGTGATACAAATTATACTCTTTTATTCATAGATTTCACATGGCTTTTTTGGGTTTCCAGATGGTAAGAATGACCACTAAATTATTTTGTGATTTTAGTTTTTGTTCAGCCTGAAAATTCCTTGGAATAACTTGATGAGAGGGTAAAATCTGCAGGCCAAATTATTATTCATAAAAGTTTAGTGCTTAAGCTTAGATTTAGGCTCAATGGATGTTGAGATTGCAAAAATTTAAGAAAAGGAAATATGCATTCTGAATTAGATACATAACGCTTGCAAGTCAACATATCCAGAAACTTTCCTAGTAGGAGAACTTGAAAAGTAAAGGAAAAGTTATGGTAATCTTATTTAATGGGCTTCTAAGGATTTATAACAAAATGTCAATTATGTATAAAATTTTAAATGGGAAATGGGAAAAATGAGCATAAGAATCACTGGACTAATTAGTAATAATAATAGAACTGCAATTTATTGAACTCTTATGCACATTTAAGCTTTATAATAACCCTGAAGGGCAGTTATTAGTATTCCCATTTGCAGATGAGGAAATTAGAAATAGTGGACCAAAGCCATGGAGCTCATAAATGGCATAACTGGAATTCAAACTCAGTTCTAACTCAACCCAAAGTCTACGGTGTAAACTTCAGTTATCTCGGATGATGAAATGGCAACAGAGATATTCAAATAGTTTCTTGCACCAGCTGAACCTAATATGTGGCTGTGGTTCAAAGATGGGTCCAGGTATGGTGGGATCTGTAGCCTATAAAAATTTAAGAAACTAAAAAAATTAGATATAGGAGCTCATGCAAGTGAGGGGTCCATTGACCTTCCTGATAAATCTATCTTGGAGTTAGCTGGTTTCAGGAATACAGACAACACCTAACCCAGGCCTTTCATTCGAGTTAGGATTCTCAGACTAACCTTAAATCAACAATATCACTAGGCATTTGTGCTAGGCCTTAGGGCGGTGGTACTTGAATAATAATAATAATAATAATAATAATAATAATAATAATAATTTATACTTTTTAATAACAATGATTATTATTATTATTTTGCTTTTTTCTGCTCTAACTTATGAAAGGATATAAAAAGTCCCTTCCATAACAGTGGTTCATTAAGACATAGATTCCTGGCAGTAAATGTCATTGCTCTGAAGTGAGACTCACAGCATCAGAATATGAGAGTAATTTTCTTCTAAAAACTAGTATTGTGTATATTTATTCAATGCCCTAATTATTTATTGCCTGTCCAGTATGTATTAAGTATGCTGCCCGTTCTAGATTACGACACAGAACCACAGAGATAAACCTACCCTAAAGAAACTTTTAATTCTTGAAATTTCTGTTTGTTACATCACCTCCTCTCAAATACACAAGTTCAAAACCTTCCTACTGGCCATGACCTTTTTCTTTCCTTCACACATCTAGTCTCTTGTGTTGAATTTTCCCTCTGAAATGTCTTTTGATTCAATCCTAATTCCCCTTTTCTGCTAGCACAAGTCCTTGTCTCCTCAAACTCTGATTATCAGAAAACCTTTCTTTCAGTTTTCTTCTTTTTTTTTTTTTTTTAAGATTTTATTTATTTATTTGACAGAGAGATAGCTAGAGCAGGAACACAAGCAGGGGGAGTGGGAGAGGGAGAAGCGGGCTTCCTGACGAGCAGGGAGCCTGATGTGGGACTCGATCCCGGGACCCTGGGATCATGACCTGAGCCGAAGGCAGACGCTTAACCGACTGAGCCACTCAGGCACCCCTCAGTTTTCTTCTTATTTCCACAAATATTTATCGCATACCAGGTATGCCTCAGATAGAGTGCTAGGGACTTATGCCACTCGCTTCTTTTTCCTCTCCGATCCATTCCATATACTGAAAACACCTCTCCTCTGGAGGTTTTGTCCCAGTGTAATAAGACTGAATGCAATGAGGTTGAGTGTGAGGAAGAAAGTCGCAGGGATGTTTTTGGGTTGGTGCCATCCAGAGAAAGGAGCAGCTTGGATTGATCTGAAATAAGGATGGACTGCATCTTGAGCCCGCACTGATGTGCAGGAAAAGCGGAAGCCCAGGAAATGGGAGAGGAGAGCCCTGTTCGTCCTGAACTCCTGGGCCTGCCTCTATTGGAAAGATGATTGGTGATCAGTGAGTAGTTATGAGTCGGTGGATTCCAGGGTGTACTGAGCCACAGCTCTGCTCCAGGCAGTTAACCCTGCAACCGTCCTGTGGCCCCGATTTACACCTTCCAGGTCTCCCCTTCATTACTCACTCTCATGCAACAGTCAGGCCAATCTTTCCACTTTTCATTCCTCTCTGTGCAGTCGCTTACATAACTTCTCTTGTAAGCCCTGTCTCTCTCCTTCTTGCCCTGAAACAAAATTCATGATTCAGGTGTTCCTCAGTCATATCCAGTCTTTTGTCATCCATTACCGACTTCTATACACAATGAGATTGTGAGCTTTGGGGTCACACTGATGGGATTTTATTCCTGACTCTATTATCTTCCAGCTTTGTTACATTGGGCAAGTTAACCCACCACTGTAAGACACAGTTTCTGTGTAAGTGTATATATATATATATTTTTTTTTTTTTTCCTTAAGTATTCTCTACATCCAACATGGGGCTCAACTCACAACCCTGAAATCAAGAGTCTTATGGTCTACTGACAAAGCCAGTCAGGTGCCCCTTGAGTAAGTATATACAGGGTAAATTGTAGTACCTCCTCTTAAAGTGGTTGTGAGGATTAAATAAGACAGTCTGGCGGCGCCTGGGTGGCTCAGTCGGTGAAGCATCTGCATTCGGCTCAGGTCATGATCCCAGGGTCCTGGGTTCGAGCCCTGCATCGGGCTCCCTGCTCAGCGGGAAGCCTGCTTCTCCCTCTCCCACTCCCCCTGCTTGTGTTTCCTCTCTTGCTGTGTCTCTCTGTCAAATAAATAAATAAATAAATAAATAAAAGTTTGTTTAATGTAGCTAGTCCATACTATGTGCTCAATACACACTGCTCTTAATATTCTTACTATTCATCTTTATGAGTATCTTGAGGACATCCATGTCATTGACTTACTTCCTTGATATTCCTCATAGCACCTTGTACAGGTTGGACAAAGAGTAATCATCCAATAAATACATAATTGTGCCTAATATATATGTTGGATGATTCATTGTAACAAATAATGCAGTTATTCTCCAAAGAGTGCCACAGGACCCATCTGAGACAGGCTGTCTGTTCTTGCTACGGTTCATTATTAGCACCAGTTGCATCCTGTCTTCCTGGCCTCTCATCCTCATGCTTCATATTACAAGTCACTAGATGTTCTGGATTCTTACTTTAGCATCTCTTCCAGATCTCTTCCTCCTTTGTCATTTCCACTGCTCTTCACCTCCACATCAGCTGTTTTGCTACTCCAACCTCCCCTGGTGGGCCAGCAGCTCCAACTTCCTTCCTGGATTCCCCCCCCCCCCCCCCCCCCCCCCCCCACTGCTAGGTTAACTCCCTAAAACAGCAGTTTTCATCCTGTCTTTCCCCCACTGCTCATTTACTTACCCAATAAAGCCCACACTCCTCTGCTTGGTTTTTAACGCTCTTCATAAATCTCTTTTCACCTTTCCTAACAACGTTTACATTTAGCTCCACATGCTCTTTATTCTAGTCTGGAAACCTTACTCATTGTCCTTGTAACACACTCTCCTCATTTTCTCTCCTGAATTTGGCTTCTGCTATTTTCCCCATTTACGATATCAATTCCTATTCTCCTCATCAATACAGATCCTGCCCATCCTTCAAGATGGAGTTAAAATTCTATTTTATCCATAGATTTTCTTTATTTTTATTTTTATTTTTATTTTTTAAAAAGATTTTATTTATTTATTTGACAGAGAGAGACACAGCGAGAGAGGGAACACAAGCAGGGGGAGTGGGAGAGGGAGAAGCAGGCTTCCTGTTGAGCAGGGAGCCCGATGCAGGGCTCGATCCCAGGACCCTGGGATGACGACCTGAGCCGAAGGCAGACGCTTAATGACTGAGCCACCCAGGTGCCCCCATAGATTTTCTTTCTACACCAACCAACAATGAATGGCTGATGGCTTGGATCCTGCGATAGTGGTCTGAGCGCTCACAATATGCCAGGCACTATGCCGAGGGCTTCGACTACTGGGAACAACAAGGCTCTGTTTCTTTTCTAACGAATCTCAGTTGTCCCCTTTCTAAGCCCCACAGTACTCACAGCATCACTAATTTTGGTACAAAACACACGTTGCTTATTTTATCCCATTAACACCACTTTGAGACGAGGAAACTGAGGTTTAGGAGGCCATATGACTTACTCAGCTTCATGCAGCTGATAAATGACCTACTTTGTTCTAATGTTCCTAAAGGGCAGATAGATCCCTGGTAGCTGAGTTTTTGGTGATGCTCACAGTACCTGGGACAGGTTAAGTGCTCAATTTGAATTTCTTGCATAAAAACATTTTGATTTTTGTATATGGGTTTTTGGTTTTGCTTTTGCAATTTTTACAGCTGGAAGTGATTGAAAGACCATTGGCTTTTGATTATTTATACCCCCAAACAGATCCTTTAACCCGATAGCCAGAGAAATGTCTGTCAGAGGTGTCTCAAAGTGGTCAATACGACTCTTTCAAATAAGGTAAATATGTGCATTAAGCTGTATAAATAGGTGGACTTGTATTAGCTTTGTCCTTAGGCGAACTTACTGCAGAATTTTAGTAACAAACAAATAGAAAAAAGGTCCGATTTGATTTTTATTTCTCAAATATGGAGAGTTTGTATATTTGAAATAAACTGCCCTTTGGGCAGTGCTGATGCAGGTAATGTCAAGGTAGGCATATTTACATCAGCAGGAGCTGTTTTTGAAGCAAGAAAAATATAAACATTCGCCCAAAACAAAATCTTTTTCCCTCTTGAACATATATTTACTTCAGAGAAAAACCTCAGTAGAAGGGAGTCCTAATTGGGGCTTATAAAAGTTTAACACAGAATGATGTTAAACATTACATTTCCCTTTTTTTACACATTCAAGGTAATTTTCCTTTGAAGATGCATATGACATTTTGCTTTCTCTTTCATCACATTTATTTTAAAAGGGTTGAATTTATTTTATGGCCATCTATCTATTTACAAGTAGTTTGCTACTTATCAAGCTGTTACATCTAGATAAATTAGTTGTACAAATTCCATATGAAGGGGGGCATTCTTGTGGGGAAAATATCTACAGTACATAAAGTGCAAAATAGCTGAGCAGGGTTTTTATTATCATAACTTGTATCATTTCTGGACCACTGTCACTAGACATTAATTCCCAGAGGGTCAAAAGTTATTCTGCATGCCTATGTGTTGTAAAGTTGCTTTCAATTATTAATAAAACAAGCAAATATTAAATGAGATGCACTATATGATAGAAAGAAACAAAATAAGCTTGCAAATCTGCTTAATTTTATCTTTTTAGTTTTTATATACTTGTTTAAAAATGAGACATAGAAAATTCTCTGTACATTTAAACTGGGAAGGCACAACGAATAGTATCTCCATGCTTTCATTCTTCTCAATGAGTGCCCCTGCATGTGCATCAAGGTGAGGATTTACTTCTAATTATTAGCACTCCATGCTTATATTTCCTTATCAGCTTCATCATCAAGTAAATATCAACCCAGTTATCAGGAAAGAATGTCAAGTAATTAGAAAGTCTCAAAGAAAATCATGGCCAGAGTTAGAACATTTGAGTCGAAGCTGTGCTGGGAAGTGTCTAACCACTGGTTCTCCCTGTCCCCGGTGCTCATAATGCCCTGATTTCTAGTATTTGCTGATTTCCTTGGGGTAAATGCTTCCATCAGAGTCGATTGCAAGCTACCAACACCATGCCACTGAAACACTGAGTTGGGAAGACATTTTATAAATTATGTCAGAAAGTATACTTAGGATGTCCATTTTGGCATTTTTCCAGGCGTAGAGTATTAGGTTCTTTCTGGGTGCTTTTTAAACCCTGCCTCTCTAATTGGTATGTAGATTTCAAGCATACCTATTTGAAGGGAGCTGGCTCCAACACACGGCTGAGCCATTCTCCCTTTAATTAGAAAATATGTGCTTGCGGGCGCCTGGGTGGCTCAGTTGGTTGGGCGACTGCCTTCGGCTCAGGTCATGATCTCAGAGTCCCGGGATCGAGTCCCGCATCGGGCTCCCTGCTCGGCAGGGAGTCTGCTTCTCCCTCTGACCCTCTTCCCTCTCGTGCTCTCTGTCTCTCATTCTCTCTCTCTCAAATAAATAAATAAAATCTTTAAAAAAAAAAAAAAAGAAAGAAAATATGTGCTTGCAACCAGTCACCCTGTGTTATGGGGTGTAACTGTTAGTCACAGGCTAAGGTGTTTAAAGTTTATTGTATTACAATATATTTTTTGAATATTAATACACTCAAAAGATTCTGACTCAAAAGATACAAAAGTTGTGAGAAGTCTATCACCTCTGTGTCCTAGCCACCCAGTTTCCTTCCCTGGAGATGAACAATGTTGTCAGTTTCTGTATCTGTGTTGTGTATCTACACAAAAATATTCTATGCAAGTGTATACAGCCCATCCCTTCATTTTCAAAACATAAATGGTAACACACTATACATACTGTTTTTCACCTTTTGTTGTTGTTAATACATATTGATAAATGTTTTACATTTATATATGAAGACCTTCCTTATTCTTTTTTTTTTACATTTTTTAAATTTTATTATTTATGTTAATCACCATACATTACATCATTAGTTTTTTTGTTTGTTTGTTTGTTTTTAATATTTTTATTTATTTATTTGAGAGAGAGAGAGCATGAGAGGGGGGAGGGTCAGAGGGAGAAGCAGACTCCCTGCCGAGCAGGGAGCCGGATGTGGAACTCGATCCCAGGACTCCAGGATCATGACCTGAGCCGAAGGCAGTTGCTTAACCAACTGAGCCACCCAGGCATCCCTACATCATTAGTTTTTGATGTAGTGTTTCACGATTCATTGTTTGCGTATGACACCCAGTGCTCCATTCAGCACGTGCCCCCTTTAATACCATCACCAGGCTAACCCATCCAGCCACACCCCTCCCCTCTAGAACCCTCAGTTTGTCTCTCAGGGTCCATAGTCTCTCATGGTTCGTCTCCCCCTCTGATTCCCCCCCCCTTTATTTTTGCCTTCCTAATATCTTCTTTTTTTTTTTAACATATACTGTATTATTTGTTTTAGAGGTACAGGTCTGTGATTCAACAGTCTTATACAATTCACAGTGCTCACCATAGCACATACCCTCCCCAATATCTATCACCCAGCCACCCCATTCCTCCCACCCCCCCCACCACTCCAGCAACCCTCAGTTTGTTTTCTGAGATTAAGAACTCCTCATATCAGTGAAATCATATGATACGTGTCTTTCTCTGATTGACTTATTTCGCTCAGCATAATACCTTCCAGTTCCAACCATGTCATTGCAAATGGCAAGATTTCATTCCTTTTGATGGCTAAGAATATTCTATTGTGTATATATACCACATCTTCTTTATCCATTCATCTGTAGATGGACATCTTGGCTCTTTCCATAGTTTGGCTATTGTGGACATTGCTGCTATAAACATCGGGGTGCACGTACCCCTTTGGATCACTACATTTTTATCTTTGGGGTAAATACCCAGTAGTGCAATTGCTGGGTCATATGGTAGCTCTATTTTCAACTTTTTGAGGAACCTCCATACTGTTTTCCAGAGTGGCTGCACCAGCTTGCATTCCCACCAACAGTGTAGGAGGGTTCCCCTTTCTCCGCATCCCCGCCAACATCTGTCGTTTCCTGACTTGTTAATTTTAGCCATTCTGACTGGTGTGAGGTGGTATCTCATTGAGGTTTTGATTTGGATTTCCCTGATGCCGAGCGATGTTGAGCACTTTTTCATGTGTCTGTTGGCCATTTGGATGTCTTCTTTAGAAGAATGTCTGTTTATGTCTTCTGCCCATTTCTTGATTGGATCATTTGTTCTTTGGGTGTTGAGTTTGATAACACCTTCCTTATTCTTTTTATAATTGCATAAGTATTAAATTGCATGGCTGTCTCCTATTGATGTGGGTCTATTTAGGTTATTTCCTATTTTTTGCTTTTACACACGCCCAAAGTTCCCATTATGACATTTTATATGTGTGGTTTTGCACATGTATATATATAGTCTAAAATACGTTCTCAAATTAATTCCTAGATGTGTAATTTCAGTTTCAGTATTATCAAACTTTTGGATCTTTGCTAATGTTATATGTGGAAAAAAAATCTCAAGATGACTTTGATTTTTATTTCCCAGGTTATGAGTGATACTGATCATCTTTCATTTTATTTAAAAGTGCTTGCTTTTCTATGAAGTTTCAGTACATTTCCTTTACCCATGAGTTACTGGACAATTTTTAAATCTTTTCTTTTTTTTTTTTTAGAGAGAGAGAACACTGAGGTGGGGGGAGGGGCAGAGAGAGAGGGAGAGAGAGAATCCTAAACTGGGTGTGGAGGCTGATGCAGGGTTTGATCTCACAATCCTGAGATCATGACCTGAGCTGAAGTCAAGAGTTGGATGCTTAACTGCCTGAGCGACCTATGCGCCCCTTAAATCTTGATATATGGTGAAGATAAGTTATGTATCCAAATTATTATTTTTTCATACAACCATCCTACTTTTTCAACATCCTTTACTAAATAATCACTCTTTTTTCCACTGGTCTGATATGCCTTCTTTACATATTAAATTCTTCTATGCTTTTGTATCTTTCTGGACTTTTAAAACTGTTCTATTTATGTTTGCATATGTTCATGTATTTGTGCGTGTATACATGTGCATGCCAATATTATACTGCTTTAGTTATTAAAGCATTACAAGGCCTTTTAATAACTGGAGTTCATGGAGTTCCCTCTCATGACTTTTCTTTTTAAGACTTCTCATGTGGCTCAGTCGGTAGAGCCCTGAGTTGGTGAGTTCAAGCCCCACGTTGGGTGTAGAGCTTACATACATAGATATATACATAAATATTTTTTAGAAAAGACTTCTCATGGCTCTATTTGTGTATTTTTTCACATGAACTCTGGCATCTGCTTATCTTGTTTCAAAGATACATGGATTGATATTTTATATTAGGATCAATATTTATAGGTAAACTTAGGATAATGGACATCTTCATGATGTGTGTCTTATCAAAGAACATCAGATTGTATGCTTCTCTATCTACTCAAGTCATTTCTGTTCTTCTGTAGCTTTTAAAGTTTCATCATGCGATGTTTGCTCATTTTTTTGGTTAAATTTTTTCCCAGATATTTTGGATTTTTTTTCTATTGCTATTGAGAAGCCAAACTTTTATTGTACTACAATTTACAGGTTTTGAATGACATAGTTGGAAAATTGAAAAGTAGGACATCTTCCCCAGAACATATTGAGATGAAATTTCTATTGAGCCTTTGATTGTAAATAAATGACTAGAAATGAGCCATAGACTTCTCGTTGGATAAGAGTCAGGTTTCTATACTCAGTTTTTTGGACTGGAAAATGGATACAAACCACACATGAATTAGCTTTATCATTCTTACAACTTACAAGGCAAAATATCGATTATATCTCTTATAATTACATGTTAACTCACTGATTTAATCATTTTAAATGTTATGATTTTGTGCCTTTTTTCCTCAAAAAGTCAGCAAGCAAGCAAACACAGAAGACAAGAAAAGCACTGCTTAAACTACACATACCTATCATTATTAAGGTGCGTATCACTTTTATTACAGGTCAATCTGGGGATTCTCTTCCTTCTTGATATGGCCTGCTGGCCACCCCTGCTACCACTTAGGCAACACTGCACGTGCACGAACTGAATGGAGATGAAGATCTCGTGAGCTGACTTATCATAGTCCCAGGGCTCCTCCAATAATGTTTCTTCCTTCCCCTATTTCAACGTACTCCTTAATCACAATGAACCAGCAATTTTTTCTAACCTTTTCTCAAGTTTCTTGGTCCTTACCATTCCACCAAACCTTAGTGTTGATTTTATTAAATCAGCACATAGTCTATTTAAAAAAAAAAAAGGATGTATCTCATTTAGATGCCGATGACAATGTCTTCTCAACACTGCCTACAGCGGACAGAGGTGAACCCACACAGGGGAAGGACTACTAAATCACACTGCACATTTTGTATACTCAGCCAAAAGAAAAGAAGAATTTAATTCTTCCACATCATCTTTTCCCATGTGTCAGTAGCCTGACACCTTCCTCAATCACCTAACTAATGTGCGGAAAGAATGAAAACTCTTTGAGAAATCAGTGACCCAGAAAGTTACAAACCAAAAATTATGAAGCATCAAATGACATGTTATTTATCATTTTTATTCTTCATAAAATTCATCACTTATACACTCTGCTTAGTGGCTATATATAAAAACGTTCTCTGTGTGGTTCATATGATTTTAATATGGTATATATATACATGAGTTAAGATCTTTTTATTATGAAATTATTACTTGCTTATTAAAGAAGCCTTAAAAATAGAGAAGTATAGGAACAAATCCCTGATTCATTCATGTTCCTAAATTCCAACACAACCTCTCTTTCAAATATTTTGATAGAATAGTTTTACCCATATATATTCTACATAAAACTTTATCCTGCATAACGTATTAACGTATCCTGCATTTTCCTTTTTATAGTACATTTGAATGGTAAAATAGTTTAAAAGGAAAGCATATAAAATAACAGACTTCTCCCATCATTATATAGTCTAATCAGCTACGGGAGACAGTAATAATATAGCATGGTTTAGGAGTTAGACAGATGTGGGTTCATCAGCCGTATGTGTCTTCCTCTATATGTTCTTCACTTTATCCCTACTGATTGAATTGCTGATTTTTAGCTGAGTATATGACCTCCCAGGATGAAGATGACATGTTCTTGCCTTCTTATAGCTAGCAGTTCTATCCAATATGATGTAAGTGAAATGGTGTATGAAATTTCCTGGCTTTATCTTAAAAGTAAGACTTGGTCTTAAAAGCAAGGATGAGCATGCTCTTTCTTGCCCCTTCCTCTTTTCTGCTAGCTGGAATGCATGTATGAAGGCTGGAGCTCAAGCAGCCATCTTGACCCCAGTGGCAAGAGCATAGCTAGAAAAGCTTGGGTTTCTGAGGACTTTGCGGAATGCCATATTTACCCCAGACTGCCTACCACCATGGATTTTTCTGATAGAGACTTTTATACATGTTTAAGTCCCAGTTAAGTTGGACAAATTCTAAGTCACTCACAGCTTTATCTAATTCTAACTGATAAATTCTTTCAGTGCCAAATAATAGATGAAGAGTGGTTTATACCAAAAGGATGTGTATTGTTCCCATAACAACAAAAGAAAACAAAACCAACAAAAAATCCTCAAAGGCAGGCAATACCAGTGTGGCTTGGCAGCTCACTGCAATTGGCAAGAACCTAGATTATTTTCCTTGTTTACTTTGTTATTCTCATTTTTTTTCTCTAATCCCTTCATGATCCCCAAATGGTTGTTTCAGACTCTAGCATCATCTACTTACATAAAAATGTATAAAGGCAAGAAGAAAAGAAGCAGAAAAGAGGGGTAAAAAAAGGTTGTAGGAAGCTATTTTCAAGAAGCCCCCAGCAAATTCTTAAATCTCATTGACCAGAATTATATCATATGCCCACCCTAGACTTAACTACTTGCAAAGGAGGTTAGGAGGTTGGGACTACTCTAATCAGTTTAGACTATTCTCGATTCATCTCTTGGGGCTATTTACCTTTCTTCTCAAACAAAATCAGACCTCCATTAGCAATAAAGATACAGAATGGTTGAAGGATGAGTCATTAGCTTCATCTGTCACACTTGAAATATGACCTTGACTTTGTAGCATTATCTATGCAATGGGGTGACAATGATGCCCAACTCCTAGGAAATCAAAAGAGATGCTATTTGAAAGGAGCTAGTAGAATGCTTTGCTCATACTGGATGCTTAATATATGCTAGTTATCGTGACTATTATTATTTCCTTGAGTTGATGTATCTGATCCTATGCCAAGGATATTTAGGGTTAGTTTTTGCTTTTTTGGTTATTATATGTAACTCTAAAAATTAACATCCTTTGGGGCACCTGGGTGGCTCAGTCATTAAGTGTCTGCCTTCGGCTCAGGTCATGATACCAGAGTCCTGGGATCGAGCCTCATGTCAGGCTCCCTGCTCAGCGGGAAGCCTGCTTCTCCCTCTCCCACTCCCCCTGCTTGTGTTCCGGCTCTCACTGTGTCTCTCTCTGTCAAATAAATAAATAAAATCTTTACAAAATAAAAATAAAAAATAAAAATTAACATCCTTTGTACAACTACCCCCCCCCCCCCCCCCCCCGTTTAGCATTCTTTTCTTGGGTATACTACTAGAAGTGTAATTACTGGGTCATTCAATATTAGTGGAATAAATTATGGCCCTTCTGGAATACCACAAAAATTACATAGAAATCAGGAAGTCAAATACTCCTTATACTTTCTTGGCAAGAATACTGGGCTACACATATAGGAAGATTCAGCTTCTGGGAATCATTAATATTTTCAAACAGAATCAATCCTGAGATGTGTTCATTTTGCCATGGTTTCAAACCTTTTTTTTTCTTCTTCCCAAATAGAAATCAGTGTGGCATAACAGAAAGTTCATTAAACTTGTCTTCACATTTCTGGGTTGAGATTTCTGCCTTGTCACCATCTGTGTGAGCTTGGCCATGAGCATAATCTCTGTGACTCCTTTCACTCACCTGTAAAATGGGGATGATAGAAACAGCCTACCTACACATCAAGGACTAAATATATAAGGCAACACTTCAGAAATTGTAAAGGAATCTAGATATAGAGATGACTATTAGTATCTATGGAAAAAGTCAGAGATTTGAAAAGAAAGAAGAATGCTTTCAACTTAATAAAGCACATACTTCTGCCTTCCAGACATAGTTCTCAGGACTTCAATGCTATTACCTCATTTAATCCTCAAAGTACCCTGAGGCGATAAATACCATTATTATGACCATTTTGATGAAGAAACTGAGGTGCAAAAATGTTAAATACCTTTCCCACAGTTGCTATAAATTTGAACCCAGGCAGTTTGATTCCAGAAAGCCTAGGCTGAACCACAATGCTACACTGTTTCTGTGTGTTTTTTAAAAATGCTGAGATGAATGCCTCTTTCCTAATACCTTAACATCAAATCAGAAGACTTTGACCTAAGTCGCCACCTGCGTAGCCCATACTTCCCCTTCCCCTGGACAGAGAGTTCTGAGTGCAGCCACATGAACTTGAAGCAGGGGCTCAGGGGATACCTGATGTAGGTTGGGCTGCTTTTCTTTTGTGTGTGATCACACGTATTCGCAGGTGTTGAGGACTAAAGAGAAAAGAACAATCAATCTATCCTTAGGACCAATTGTGGAGAAGGTGGCGCTTGTCTTTGATGAGCTTATCTAATGTTTTATAGCAGCTCCATTCCCTCTGTATCTTCACATCTCCCGTCCTGCTCTCTTCCCTGCTCTGCGCCTGCCTGGCTCATGCTTGTTGCTCAGAAGTAAGCTTTCCATTCTTCTAGCTAAAAACCCAGTTTCTATTAGTTTCCTCTTTGAAGGGGTCTCATCAATGAACTTATTGACTATGTAAGGTATTAATAACAGAAATGAAGCAGCGTGCTGACAAATGCATTTGAACATACAGGGGTGACAGTTAAATTCACAGATGATAAAAGTTAGGGCATTAACAGAAACTGGTGGGTGAGGAAAGATTACTGGGTGGGATTTGCAATACCTTTCAACTCATGCAACTGAGCCTACTCTGTCTCAGACAGGAAGCAAGTAAAAGAAAGTGATATGGTCAAAACAAAACAAAACAAAACAAAAAAGCCCCCCCAAAAACCGATGGGGTGGGGGGAGGGGAAGAGACATCTCTGGCAGGCAGACAGTTACTCTGGTTTTCTTTAGGAAAGCAAATGGTAGCTCTCCAAGCCTCCCTTGCAGTGAGGAGTGGCAGTGGCCCATGAGATAGTCACAGTCTGCCCTGGATTTCTCATGTGGGTTCTTCACCTCCCTCCTGGTCACTTCTTCCTTCTCCTTTTCAGAAACGAGGACGTGGGATTAAAGTGGCAGCAGCAACCATATGTTATGGCTGAGGGAAAAGGCTAAATTAATCCCAAACAGCTTGGTTCTGACATCCTTAAGCCACTAATCAACACCAACAAGGCCTACCTCCGAGTATGGGATTATGTGGGAAAGAATAAGTCCCTTATTTATTTAAGTTACTCTTTTTCTATTCCTTGTGGCAGAGCACAATTCTTAATCAATATGATCTCTGGCTGAAATGGGCTAAAGGCATTTAAAATGGCCTTCGATGACTACCTTGCACCTTGCCTGTCTAAATATATCTAAAGGATCTACTATTGATTAAGCACTCACTGCACACAAGGTGTTTTGCTAGCACCACGGACTTCTTACATAATGATATGAAGATTGTATTATTAGCTTCTGACAGAGGATGCTGAAGCTCAGACAGCTTGTGCCTTTTGCTTAAAGTCACACAGTGTAAACCCTGGGTCTTTTTCTGGAAGGTATATATATGTCTCCACTGGCTCTCCTGTCCCGTCTCCTAGGCAGGGATAGAGTGATCGCATTCGTTGATCACTTCATTCCTATTCACTCCACAGTGATGTCACAGAGGATTACGCCCCTACATGGAGCTGGTCAATGCTGGACTTAAAAGAATTTTTATGAGGGCGCCTGGGTGGCTCAGTCAGTTAAGCGTCTAACTTCGGCTCAGGTCATGCTCAGGTCATGATCTCAGGGTCCTGGGATTGAGCCCCGCATGGGGCTTCCTGCTAAGTGGGGAATCTGCTTCTCCCTCTGCGTCTCCCTCTGCGTCTTCCTCTGCCCCTCCCTGCCCTCATGCTCTCTCTCTCTCTATCTCAAATATATAAAATCATTTAAAAATTTTTAAAAAATTAAAAAAAGGAATTTTTATGAACACTGAAAACATTCCTTACAATTAACTATTATTTTATCAAACCATCAAGGTTCACTATAAAAATGGTCTGTATTCATGGACAACACATGGGGCTCATGGGGAGGCTTAAAATAGACCCTAAAGGTCAGGTAATACTTAGAAGGAGTGATAATGGTCTTGAGTAAGGTAAAGGAAAGTAATAATGCAGGAAGATGAAGAAAGGAAATACAGGAATCTGAATATCAACAAGGAGTGTCGGAACAACACTGTGTTAGCCCCTTTGGACTTTCATGGCCACCCACCACCTCCTACCTTCCAACCTCTTGGCCATCTTGCAAAGGTGGGTGATTGATCCTGACAAGGAGCAGATGAAGTCATGGAGACAGGCCCCTACATCCGTTGTCATTTTGAAAGAAAAAAAATTAAAAGTGCATGCTATTTTTGTAAATATGCTTCATAAGCCTTAACATTTTGAATAATCATTTCAATTCTGGACATTTATCCTAAGGAAATAATTATTGACACGAGCAAAGATTTTAAGTAAAGATGATATTTGTCGTGCTATTTATGTGACCGGTAGCCAATATATTGGAACAACCTGAAAACTAATATTTTGAATCATTAAATTTGAATAATTATATTTGGATAGTTGGATGATTAAATAGTTCATTCCAACAGTGGAATACCAGGGAGACATTTAAAATATAGCATAATCATCTATTACCCTGTACGGCCAGTGAATAAGGTAGTATGCACTATATGATATCATTTCTGTAAAAAACAGAATGCATGCATGTTTGTGTATAGAAAATACGATAGAAGGACATATATATGGCAAATGTAAACAACAGTTATTTGGGGAAGAGAGGTTTCGGGAATTTTTTATTTTCTTCTGGTTGCATACATTTTATTTTTCTACACTGAAAAATTATTTTTCTCCATATCAGTTTTGTTCTAAGAGAGGACACTTTGGAAGTAAAAATAGTGAAAACTATGAAAGATGGCGCACATGCAGATCACATAGCAAAGCGAATGGCCCACTCCAACACTGTCTGTAGACACGGCCATAAACAAACGCCAGAAGATGGTGATTCATTTTCTGCTAACAGAAAACTTTTTTTTTTTTTCTTTTCTTTTCCTGAGGTGCTTGGCTCCTTAGAAACAGAATGCCTCTTTCCGAATGGCTTCTGGTTGGAAGGCACCATTGTCATGTTCTAAGCAGAGGCAGAACCACATTATGAGCCATGAATAAAGGGAAGCAATCATTTTAGAAGCCCTTAAAATAGCACTATCAGCCACAAATGCAGATTCTTTTATACTACCTTCCCTAAGACATTAATGCTGCAGTTTAAATTATTTATTTTCACTCCTGCCTGTCTTCCTCCCATTTTTTTTTAAGATTTTATGTATTTATTTATTTGAGAGAGCGAGAATGAGAGAGAGAGAGAGAGCGCACATGAGAGGGGGGAGGGTCAGATTCCTTGCTGAGCAGGGAGCCCGATGCGGGACTGGATCCCGGGACTCCAGGATCATGACCTGAGCCGAAGGCAGTCGCTTAACCAACTGAACCACCCAGGCGCCCCTGTCTTCCTCCCATTTTTATCTGTCTGGTGAAGGGAGGAACACCACTGACCAGAAACTCTAGCATCTCCCACATCCGGGCCAGAGACGAAGAGCTCGAGTGCCAATCAGAGACTGAGGGGAGATTGTTGGAAGGACAGAAGAAAATTAGGAAAAGGCTGCCACTGCATATATCGTTTGCCTCCCATTACAGATAATATACTGTTAATATTTAAATCAGGAAGGAATACCAAAATAAAAAAAAGATATATTTGACCTTGTTTCTTTTCCTTGTCCTACTTCATTTCACCAGGTCAATATCAAAAGTACATCTATAGACTGCATATGGCCAGGGATAGGTGTGTCTGCAAGTCCCCAACACTGGAGACATGGCAAGACAAATGCTTTATTAAATTTTATGCCCGGTGCCGAATTTTAAAAGTTTGTTGTCGTCCACCCAAATTTAATATTTTGGGGTTTTGGTACATATGAGCTTGACAAATCAACTTTCTGTTCTTGAGTTAAAGGCAAATAAAAAGCATTCAAGAAGCTTCATGAACATCAAATGTCAATTGCAACACAAGATTTTGATACAACTCTAAGTGAATCTGAAACATATGGATTGAATTTTCCTTGCGATATTCTAGTGTTTGGAAGGAAAATCTGTGCAGAAATGTGTTGCGGGTTTTCTGAAACCCCCAAAGTTGAAAAAACATTTTGATTTATTTAGATGTAGAAATGGGATAACCATTTTGCACCCCAGGAAACTTAATTAGGTACCAAATTCAGTTCAGCATTGTGTGGCACAGGGGCCTGAATGAGTGAACCCTCCCTTTGCAGTTCTTGTGAATGGCTTTAGTACCCTGGAAGTATGGAACCTAATCAGTGGTGGAGCCAAGAGGTTTCTTTCTGGAACTCTAACTCATATCATCTCCATCAGCTTCCCCTCAAGTCACCTCCAATAAACATACAATAAATAAACAATAAACAAACATAATATGCAAACCCAAATAACCATACCACGTAAGTAAAAACTTCAAGGTTGTTACACAAACTGAGCCTCCTGACAAGTTTCCCCAATCCTACAGAAATTCTTGCGTCTCCACCAAGTTAAGTACAGAGAAACACCGACGACCACCCTGATTTTGCTTTGTTATTTGGGATCTTATCTCCGACCCGAAACCTTTCGCTTGATTTAACTGCATTGCTTTCCAACCCTCAGTGAAGTTCCATGGAGGAACTGTGTTCCAGGTGTTCACACCTTTCTGTGACTCTGCTGGGACAGGGGATTCACAAAAGGTAACAGCGAGAAGAAGTAGGTTAACATAATAACCTTTGCAGGACGGTTCCACTGCTATGGACCACTCTACCCTTATTGGACTGTGGTTGTCCTTCAAAGACACTGACGTGCAACTGCATTTTAGAAATCTCATTCTTCAGGTTAGAAATCTTCTCCAAGTTAGAGATTCAGTACATGGAATTGGTTTAAGACTGCCTTTGCTTGCCTTTCTAAAAATGCAAAATCATTACACATAAACACAAAAACAAAACAAAAGAAGTGGAAGCTTTTGATTCAGGAAGCTTTTGGATCACATTTTGGTAACTCTATGTAAAAACTGGAAGAAGTATCTTAAATTATGAAGCTCATTTTCCTTCTTTGTAAATATGGACCTACTAGTGTTTCCTTCACGGCACTGTTTCAAGAATAAGAAATAGAATGAACAGTTTACCTGGCAGTGTTTTGTACATAGTAGAAGCTCAGTGAGTGTGACTTCTTCCTTCTCATTTCTTTGAATATTCTAATAACCATATTGTCTGGGATTTCAAAAATGGAATAATCAAAAACGAGCAAAAATTAAATCATCAAAAACAATACCCATAGTCTGTTGGGAAATTGTCTGATTTTTAATGTCCAGGAATACAGAGCTATTATAAGCATCCACTTCAAAATCATGACCAATTGTGTAGGTTTGTCCTCAACAAATGGAGAAATTGTTGAGGAATAATTAGAAAATGAAAAACCTCCTCCCTCTTTCCAAAACCAGTAAGCATTAAAAAGAGAAAATAGAAAATTTTAAGGAAGGTAGATATTTTAATTTTTCACATAAAAATATACATTTTTTTTCCAAGACCACAATTACATGTCAAACTTAAAGATTCATGCTTTTTCTTTTTCCTCTATCGGGTATCAAACACTGGCTTGAGAGATATTTGCTGTTACCAGGCACTGGGGACAAGGTAAAAAAAAATTAGCCAAGGGAAAGCAATGATTCTGATTAAGTAAATTCCATTGAACTCTTTCTAGTAAGCATTATTCAGGTCATGAATGCTAATTTGTCCTGCAGGGGGCTGTGGGTAATTACCCAGAAAAACTATCAGCTTTATTGAGTTGCTACAAAACAGTATCACTGAATGGTACACTGTAAAGGAAGACAACCTTGATGTGTACTCACAGAAGTGGGTATTTTTTTTCCTCTACTGGGAAGATTTTATAGCCTAGATAGAAATGATAATAAATGGCATTTTGTTTAGAAAAATAAAGCCACGTCAGTGTCACTTCCTGTTTCATAATCAAATAAAATTCCTGACAGGCATAGACATGTATCTGAGAAGTGCCACCAAAATACCCAAACAATTTTAGCTTTGTGCATATTTAAAATTGTGTAGAATCAGAACCATCTTAAAAAATGAAGCAAATATGGCACATTGGCCGCACTCCAGCAACTCCACAGAACTGCTGACATTACTAAAATCTAGATAATTTAGTCCCATATGGGAAACCATACCACAATTATGTCCCTGCTCCAACACAGCCCTGATTTTGCACTTCTTTAAGCCTGGCTTTTCATAATCTTAATTCCCTTCACCAATAAAGCAATTTGCATTCACATAGTCTTCCTGGCTAAGACAGAAAGAAGAAGAAATCTGTTACATGACCTTGGTCTCTTTACAGTTGATTACAAGGAAACAAACTCTTCAAGTAACCCATTCTCTAATCTTTTTAAAACTGATGTGAAACATCACACTATAAACTGTTGACTACCCACAGCAGGCTGGAGACTCACATATTAAAACGTAGGAGGCTCACATGTTTAAAATCACTTGGTTTGCTCATTTAGCACGATGAGGTAAAACCCATGCTAAGTTCACACAGACGTGCATCATGGACAAACACCTCCATATTAAAGAGATAGCATTCCTCTACAACAAACATGGACAAAGCTATCCCAAAGTGTTGAGATTTAAGAAGTTGTTTTTACAGCTCCCCATCCTTTACTGAAATAACTTGAAAAATGTGCTTGCTTGATTCACTAAGGCTTATCCTGACACTTCATAAGTGTAACAAAAAGTAATCATTTCCAGAACATTGTTTTCTCTATAATTTGGTCCAAATAGTGTCAAAGTTAAGTATTCACATGAAATATGTTTTTCTTTTTGCTTCACCTTGCCTGCCTTAAAAGGCAAAGCAGCACAGAAGAAACATGTGGAAAGTACAATCATATCAAACAATTAAACTCTGATGGAAATATCAAGAATTAATCATTTAAAAAAAAATCCCTTTTCCCTACGCAAAGCAAGTGAAAGGTGCAGGGTACCTATACTTATTAAGAGCAATGCTTTTAGAGGACTGAGGGGTGAAGTCCCTAGTCATCTGTGTGTTGAAAAGTCTGTGGTCTTCTTCAGTTGTGCCCTTAGCCAAAAGGGTACCGGTAGCATTTTGCTTGCCAATGACCATTTATTTTGGCTGCAGCTACCTGAGACATTTCATGTTATTTTAGATTTAATAGAATGTTTACTTTGAAGGGTAGGGATCTATTTTATTTATTAATTTTTTGTTTTGTTTTGTCCAAGATCAGGAAATAGCTCCATCCAGTCTTTGTTTACTACTCACACGAAGCACTGAGATTTGGTTAAGATGTGAAGCTTTTATTGTGTTCCGAGTTAATATGATTAAGCTCGCACGGCATGCTCTTCATTTACTTTCTTGTGAAAACTTGTATGTACTCACATATCAAACCCAGAAAGCTATTTTTTCCTTGTCAAACAGTTTTTTTTTTAAGGAGCCTGAAAAAGGCACTGACTATGAAAAAAGACAATCCAATAATGGAGAGTTCAAACTGTTCATGTGTACTAATAATGAAACCCACCAAAGTATTTTTCATTCTTTCTACACCTTGACAGTGACAAAAAGGAGCCAACATAACTCCCCCCGCCCCCAGCGGATTAAAAGCAGCTCTTGGTTTTCACTGTAACTATAACCTATGTCTAGTAATAGCCTTTCAGTAGAACTTAAAAAAAAATCAATATTATCACCAATGCATATCTTCTCTGGTTCTAGCCTTGAGAATATAAAATTGTTTTTTTATTATGGCTCATTTTAACGGAAAATGAGTACCATATGTATTTCGTATACAGTATTAAAGAGTTTGAATGAGTGTGTTTGTCAGGTTAACACTTCTGGTTTTAATAAGGAATTCTGTTTTTCAGCCCTCTTTTCGTTGCTCACCTGGGACCTAAACTACCGTGCCTGCTCTGAAAACAAATTCCCTCCAGTCTGCAAACCCGGGCGGCGCGGGTCCTTGTCGAATCTGCTTTCAACCGGAGCATATGCACCTGAGAAATGGTATTACATTCAGCCTTCACATGATTGTTACCACGCCGAACACAGCCAGCTCTGTAAGTAATAATTACTAACATGAATGCTAGTTCAGTCTAATTTAGCTCATTAGCAGGATAATGCCTTTGATTTCCAAAGAGGCCTCACGACACTCTCATCAGTGGGCAGGACCAGCCTGTTGATCACCATCAGCCGTTACACGTTTGCTCCTCACGGTGGTGGTGGTTGAGTGAACAGAAGCTGAATATCTCACAAAGCTCCACGAATTTCTTTTCTGGACTTGAGCGTCTGTGCCAAGAAAGACTCGGGGTCTCGCTCCTCTGCCGTCAGCCGGGCACTGCCTCGGTCGGGCAGACTCGCGACGATTAAGAAGGCGGTCCCGGCACGTATTTCGCTAACTGCTCGCTCGCCGTTCAGAGTGGCTGCTGCCTGCACAAGTTCCTCCAGTTTGCACACAAGAAGTGGCTTTGCAAACAATCCCATAGAGAGCCTGCCTGGCACAGTGAGTCGGGGCGGCAGTTCAGCTCCGTGCCCGTTCTTAATCCATTTGCTTTACATAAAAGATGGAAACTAGGGCTTCGTTACGTGAACTCGGTGCTCGCGCTCCGTGCAAAGGAATCCTCTTTCATTCATTTTTTTTTTTTTTTTAAACAGTTTTTAACCTCGTAAGGCTTCTTGTTGGGAATCTGGTAATATGATTTCTACCACAATGCAGGCAGGCCCCACGTTTACAGTGAATGCATAGGAAACTGTCAAAATGCTGCCTCTTCTTCTTTGGTGACAAAGCATGTATGTGAATGGGGGGCAGAAGGTCGGTACAGTGTCGGACGGCAGATGGGAGTGGGGAAGAAGGAGCCGGGAAGCAGCTTTTTGTTTGTTCCTAAGAGAGGCGGCATCTTTTTTTTTTTTTTTTTTTTTTGCCATGCCACTGATGTATTTCTTTCTAAGTGATTTCCCACGAAAGGAAGACAATACACCTTGAGCTGAACGAGGGCTATGTTGTCCCCAAGAGAAGCATAGGCCGCCAGACCTTAAGATGCAGTTAATGGGGTGTCAGAATTACGAGCGGGCTTGTTGGCTTTGTGTGTTTTTGCGCATCGATCTCCGATTCATTTTGGCACTTGCGACCCTCCATTACTCTAGATTTTAATCATTCTGAAAGACAGGGATTTGATACCCAAGGAATGTGGCAGTGGTTGAAAGAAAGGAGGAAGCAAAGGGCGACTTTAATCACAATGTGATTTTAGCTGGAGAAGAGGGAAAGAGGAGCTATGATACTGCATACATTAAAAGGTGGAAGAATCGTTCCATTAGTGGATCAAAAACTTCTTGAACTGAGCCTCCAGAAAAAGGGCACATGGGCTGGGAGCATTTTGAGCTTAGCTGTTCAAACTAAGTCCTGAAGCTATTTTCAAACTAATATTTAATATATATTCTTGGTGAATGTTTCACCTTCTAAAGGTTATGTCAGAGGTAGATCTGGAAAATAAATGAAGGAACAGAGTTTGTAACATTTTTGTGAGATGTCTGTACCCTCATCTGTGGTCCCCACTTTGCGCTAGATAAACTTGGCAGGGCCTGCTTCCAGGGTATACGACCTGGACACATGTCCTCAGCATTTAATGCTCTGCTGTCGCAGTCTTGAAATTCCTAATTTTTTCTTATAATTGTGGACTATGCTTTATTATGAATGGTATAATCAGATGATATAATATGGCATCAGCCAGTGAATGTCTTGTACTGAAACAACTTGTTTCTTCTCCCTTTCTTTAACCCAAATTTGATGCTATTAACCAATTCCATTATTTAAATTGATTATTAAGATTGGAATCAATTTGATTTATCAGGACATATTTCCCATTAATTAGGCTTTCTTTTTAGCCTCTTTCTGTAAACTTCATTCCCCACTCCATTTTTCCTGAGATATAATTGACATAGAACATTGTGTAAGTTTAAGATGTACAATGTGATAATCTGATATGTTATTGTGGAATGTTTATCACAATAAGGTCAGTTAATACATCCATCACCTCGCATAATTGTGTTTTATTAGTGTGTGGTAAGAACATTTAAGACCTACCCTCTTAAACTTTCAAGTACATAATAGAGGATTCTTAACTATAGTCACCACACTGAGTATTAGATGCCTGGCGCTCATTCATCTTCTCAGGGGGAGTTTGTACCCTTGTCCAAAATCCACCCATTTTCTCCACACCCCCAGCTCATTCAGCCCATTTTATTTTCTGTTTCTATGAGCTTGGCTTTTTTTTTTTTTTTTTTTTTTTTTAGATTCCCTGTATATGTGATATCATACAGTATTTGTCCTTCTCTGCCTGACTTATTTCCCTTAGCATCATGCCTTCAAGGTCCATCCATGTTGTCACCAATGTCAGGATTGTCTTCTTTTTTATGGCCGGTGAGTAAGATTCTAATACGTATTCCATATATATCTATATACGTATATAGATATGATATCTATCTGTCATATATACAGATACCGCATTTTCTTTTTCCATGGTCATTTAGGTTGTTTCCATGTCTTGGCTCTTATGAATAATGTTGCCATGGACATAGGGGTGCAGATTTTTTTTTGTGATGATGATTTCATTTTCTTCAGATATATGCCCAGAAGTAGAATTGCTGGCTCATATGGCAGCTCTATTTTTTTTTTTTTTTGAGGAAACTCCATACTGTTTTACATAATATACATACAAATTCAGATTCCTACAGACAGTGCACCGTGGTTCCCTTTTCTTACAACTTCGTGAACACTTGCTATGTCTTGTTTTTGATAACTGCCTAGAATTCTAACAGGTGTGAGGTGATATCTCAATCAAAATCTCAGTTTTGATTTACATTTCCCTGATCATTGGTGATGTTGAACATCTTTTCATGTGCTCTTGGCATTTGTGTCTTCTTTGGAAAAATGTCTAGTCAAGTTGCATTATCTTTCACTCAGATGATGATGATGAGAATGGTTATTGAGTTGCATGAGTTCCTTATATATTTTGGATATTAAACCCTTACTGACATATGGTTTACAAACATTTTCTCCCACTGCCTCTTCATTCTGTGAATTGTTTCTTTTGCTGTGCAGAAACTTTTTAGTTTGATGTATGAAAGTCTTAATAATTTTATCTTTGAACTTGTGTTGTGTGAGGTGAACTCCGCCACAACGACAGAGCATGGACAAAACCAGAGGAGAAGTATGCAGTACACGTGTCTGGTGTTCCTGATCTCCCATGCATGTAGAGCATTTGTGGTGCCCCAGTGGGCACTGAATTCCAGTGCACCCATAATGTGTGGGAGTTCAGTGAGTTTCAAAGTGAGCACAAGGTAAGGGGTCACATGAGGTGGTGGTGATGATGACGACAGAGAACGGAACTAAAATATAGGGCAACACATAGTTCTTTTCCTATTCAACTCTTCCTACTCTTCAGTAAGATACAGAGTGACTATAGAGTGTGCATGTATCCAGGAGTGAAATGAAAACAATTGAGTTAGGGCACCTGGGTGGCTCAGTCGGTTAAGCGACTGCCTTCGGCTCAGGTCATGATCCTGGAGTCCCTGGATCGAGTCCCGCATCGGGCTCCCTGCTCAGTGGGGAGTCTGCTTCTCCCTCTGACCCTCCCCCTTCTCATGTACTCCCTCTCTCTCATTCTCTCTCTCTCCAATAAAAATAAATAAAATCTTTAAAAAAAAAAAAAGAAAAAAGAAAACAATTGAGTTAGCTTCCACTGTTCTGGTAAGAATAAAATGCATATACATATCTAAGTTACAAAATAGGAATTGTGTGAGTTCAGTGTTTCCATGTGACTTAAATGCTCTTATATTTGCATTTAAAATGGGCATCGTGCAATATAAAATTGAATGGTAAAATTCATGCTAATTTAAAATTGACTTAGAATGGCGTGAAATAGCAAATAAACACGAACGTAAGTCACAAGAATGAGGCTATGGAGGAAAGGAAAAGAAATCTGTGTATTTTAGGACCTTTAATACCATTTTCCCCTGCTTTTTGAACAATATGCCCACATTTTAATTTTGCACAGAACTCCACAAACTATGTAGCTGTCTCTGAAACTAGGAAATATTTCTACCAGGGAAATGGAAAATGGGATGTGTCCCCAAGTACCATAAGGCAAACTTTCCAGCTTTCTAAATTATTTTTATCTTTGAAGGAGTCATTCAATCTTGATCACAACAACAGTAAATGGAACCCCTTCTTTTGGTCTCAAGAATCAACTCAGGCAGCAAACATGTCAGTGCCCTGTCATTGTTCTACTCAACACAGCTCAGCAACTTGATAGCTACCTTTCTGGTTATGACAAATAATGTATGACCAGTTGCTCCGATGTGCTACCTCCTTTGTGAGGAGCAAGATGAATGGCCATTGTACAATGTGAAAGGGAGGACTTGAAAGAAGCACACTTCCAGAACATGCAGTCACTGAGGAGAATGTTACTAATTAGAAGCCAAGGAACAATTTGTAAATTAATTAGCCATTGAACAATGCCCTAGAAGCCCCAAATAGTTAATTTACCCACTAGAAGATAAGCCATTTACCCAACCACGTTGGTAAAATTGGTCCCTTAATAGAATTGCTTAATGCTAGTGTGTCCGTGTAGAACTTTCCTATCAATATTAAGCCTCTTTCTGTTGAAGAGAAAGTACGGAGGGGCTCCCTCTCGAGGGGAGTATTTAGTTTTCATATTCCTGGGCTTCTGCCATTGGTCCCCCAGCAACTGATCAAATCAGCACCTCTCACCTGTGCCTCCTGTCATCTCAACCTTGACCACTTTCTCTAAAAAAGCAACCCTTTCCCCTTGCTATCTGAATTTTTTTTTTCAATTGCACTTAACTCTTTCTGACACATTATATATAGTACTTGTTTTGTTCAGTGTCTGTCTTCTCCTAATAATATAATTGGCCAAAGCAAAGTCTTTGTTTTTTGTTCACTGCTGTATCCCCAGAGCCTAGAACACTGCCTGACTGGCGTAGGCCCTCTATGAACTAGGAAATATTTCTAACAGGGAAATGGGAAATGGAATGTATCCCCAAGTCAATAAGGTAAAATTTCAGCTTTCTAAATTATTTTATCTTTGATGAATAGGGGACGGGAGAAGAGAAGGAATGGTTGAAGGTCAAAGAAGTTTGGGAAACACTAGATTAAACAAAACACAACCATCTTCTTTATTGCAGGACTTAATAGGCCTTTGATAGCTCAATGTTCGTTGTCAATCTCTAACAGAGATAGAAAGTACAAGTCAATTGGACCCTAGGACTCTTTTTTTTCCCACTTAGAACAAGTATTCTTTGGAACACATTTTGGGAAATGTCATCTTAAGTGGTAATTTATTGACCTCACAGAATTTTAAATGAACATTTTACCAGAGTAAATCTACCTCTTCCCTTCAAGTTCTTAATATTTTATGAAGCAACCTTTCTTGGGCTGATTAGAAAGATGCTGCCACTGGGGTCTTGCTCTTTCCAGACTCATTATATTCTTGCATTTCACACTAAAAGAAGTTTACTCTTAAACTGTATTTGATACAAATGCCACAGTCTTGGTTACTGGGACCTACTGTTTTCCGCATTTCCTATAATTCTGCATGCTCATCAGTCTGCATCTCTCAGAATAGGAACAGAAATTCCCCCAGGCAGAAGGAAAGGACCCATTCTACCTGTAATGATCTTTAGCACAATATTAAGGCCCATCTTGTGCATAATGTTGTGCTTTCTAAATGATTTTAATGAAAATGGCATAATGATATTGATCCCATATTAATGAACAGAAACTGAGATAGATGTAAGGAAGTAGAAATAAAATAAAATGAGAAGTCAGGGTTTCTCAATCCCAGGCTTCAGGATCCCATTGTTGTAATTGATGTTCATGTTGAAACAGAGACGCGCTCTGTACCTAGATGAGTGAACCAAAATACAAACACGATAAGGCATACAATACACTCTCAGAACAGAGTGTGAACTATTACTGAAGCCAGATGTCAAGTTATAGCAGCAGAAATAACTTACATTGCACTCTCAACACACACAGGAGCTGAACCAGACAGTTAATAAAAATAATATAGCAGAAATATTGCAGAACTGTATACAAATAAGTTATTAGGAGGGACTTGTAGACAAATCATCAGATGTCTTTGGTAAAACCCATAGAAATTTACTCATAATTTGAGGGCTAAAATGCTGCATTTGTGTAAAGAAGTGAACTGAATAAATTTTATAAATATAAATACTTTCATATTGGCATTTCTCTAATATGGGCATCAAATCTACCCTTGAACAATTAACATTGAAGCAGCAGTGAACTTGCCCCAGAGACTAATCCTGCGGGTACTAATGAGCATCTCTAGTTTCTAGGACAAAGGGTGTGACTCCAATACATAGGAGTTTTTGATCTAGCTTGAACATATTACCATCAATTGAAGATCCACCACTTTGAGATTTTACTATAATTGAAGTTAGGACGTTTATATTAGTTCCCTTCTGATAGAGTTAAATTATTAGTTCTGAATATGAACTAGTTTTGGGGGGTAGGGGCTCTATTTTTTTTAAGAAACTTACTTTTTTATTTTGGTGAAATATATATGTGTAACATGAAATTTACCACTCTAGCCATTTTTAAGTGTACAGTGAAATTAAGTACATTATTGTTTTGCCGGCTACCGCCACCAACCTGTCTCCAGAATTTTTTTCATCAACCCAAACTGAAACTCTGTACTCATTAAGCTATAATTCCTCATTCACCCCCCTTCCCACCTTCCCAGCCCCTGATAACCACTATTCTACTTTCTGTCTTTATGAATTGATTATTCTAGTTATCTCATATACGTGGGATCATACAGTATTTGTCCTTTTGTGTCTGGCTTACTTCACTTTGCAGAAAGTCTTCAAGGTTTGTCCATGTTGTAGCTTGTGTCAGGATTTTATTCTTTTGGAAGGCTGAATAATACTTCATTTTATGTATATGCCACATTTTGTTTGTCCATTTCTCTGTAGATGGACATTTGTTTCCATCTTTTGGTTATGGTGAATAATGCTACAATGAACATTGGTGTACAAATACCTCTTCAAGTTCCTGCTCTCAATTCTCTTGCATATATACTGAGACGTGGAATTGCTAGATCATATAGTAGTTCTGTGTTTAGTTTTTTGAGGACCACCATACTATTTCTGCAGTGGCTACGTCACTGTGCATTCCCTTCAACAATGTATAGGGCTTCAATTTCTCCACATCTTCGCCACCACTTGTTTTCAGTTGTTGTTGTTTGATAATGGCCATTTTAGTGGGAAACCTTGCTTCGCCTTTATGTTTCATAAATATTTTTCTTCATTTTGTATAAAACTCTAGATATGATTTCTAAGTTGCCGATACTGAATTGAGATTATTTTTCAGTCCAAAAATATATTATTCCATCTTTCTCACCAGATCTATTAGTTTTGTTCAAGACAGCATAGTAATACTCTATGTGTTGTACCAGGGATTATGTGTATGTGTGTGTAATTGATTACTATCATGTTACTTGTTTTTGGTATGTTATCAATACTTACTGGCATAAGAATAATGAAAGTGAATATAAAACTACTATCATAATTATAAAAAAGGTAGTCCAAACACTTTCTTTCGACGCTTGATTTTGTGTGTATTTGTAGAAGCGGTGGGTTTTGTTTTGGGGCTCACTAGTGATGCAATCAATATCCCTCTTTTTAACTTTTTGCATTCAGGTCAACATTACGCTGCCTCACACAACCTTCATAAATACGGATGCTTTCTGCCTGCGAGGTTCTCACAAGGGCATAGATTCTAGGCTCCAATGATGAAACATTACCTTTGTTAGAACCAACACCAGCAAGATGCTCCTATTAAATAAGACAAACAGGTAGCTTGACGTTTTGTGATAATTTTAACAATTGGGTTCAAGTCCATTCCCTCTCCTAAATGAAGTGCAAGGAAATTCATCACCCAGGCCAATAATTTCATGGCAGGTCATGCGGACCTCACCACATAGGCTCCTGTGATCATGTGTGTGAATCATAGCATTTATGCTGCCTAAGGCGCTGGCATATGAAAGCACAGCCTAGACCCAGCTGATTAAGCTGTGGCATAAAACAACACTTCAGTAGTCAGGAGCATGACAGCCCACAATGGTTTATTGGACCAAAGAGTATAACATTGTAATTTACTTCTCTAATACACGTCATGTTCTCTCTTATTGTTTCCCCTTATGGAGTGAAATATGTAGGTAAGAGATTGCTGTACAAGCTTCATGGGTTATACCCCTCCAAAATTAGAGGGTAACAAACTGTCTTTATTATCCTGTGCCTTTGGTAAGCTGCCACAAATCACAGAAACCACTGCAGGTGAGCATCTAGTGGTTTAAAAAGTCAAGGCAAACTAAAAGACTTCGTGTCTCTGCCTGAAGCTATTTTTGAACTACAGTACAGCTAGACACAATTATTATACTTCCTGGCCCTTCCTTTTTATTGTACGCTCCTAGCCATTTTTTTCATTCTTATTGACAGGAAACCAGGATTTATGAAGTCTGGCTCAATGCAAATATTTAAAGACTTAATTTTTTTTCCCTCTCCCAAAACATAACAAAATAAGTTGAATGGTGTTTTGGTGAGTTTATTTTTCTTTTTAAGCTGGAATTCATGGCTGTTCTCCAGCTGAAAATGGCACTAGTCACAGATAATTTAAAGAGAATAGCTTGCTTGTTTGTCAAGCAAACATGTGTAATCTGATGAAATTATTAATGTCATAGTGTTAACTCTCTTCTCATAAATACAGTTAACAGTGCTGACACTGCAATTATATTCGAATGTTCCGGCTCTTTGCTTATTCGCTCAATCTGTCAGTCCAGTATGGGGGAGACAAATTGTGGTGGGCACTTGACAATGCACAAAAGAGATATAAACCTCTTCTGATTAAACCTTGATGAAAGATTAAATGGTTCTGAATGCTTGCCAGATTCTTGTGATATGACATTTTTAACCAGTGGTAAAAAAGTTCTATTCAACAGAGGCTTTTGAAAAAAGATTATAGGGATGACATACACTGCGTGTGTGTGTGTGTGTGTATAAATATATATCATATGTACCTATGCATATGTTACATAGAGTAAGAAACAGCATGGTCACCTCCTACCTTGGATTCAAATTTTATAAACAAGATAATATCATTTCTGATACTGGACAGGTTTTTGCAGCTGTTTTTTTTTCTTTTTCTTTTTCTTTTTTAAGTTTTTATTTATTTATTTGAGACAGAGAGAATGAGAGAGAGAGAGAGCACATGAGAGGGGGGAGGGTCAGAGGGAGAAGCAGACTCCCTGCCGAGCAGGGAGCCCGATGCGGGACTCGATCCAGGGACTCCAGAATCATGACCTGAGCCGAAGGCAGTCGCTTAACCAACTGAGCCACCCAGGCGCCCTGTTTTTTTTTCTAATAGAAATGAAACAACACATCCTTGAACATTACCAATATCATCGTCCTCTGTGGTCTTCAGTCTCCCAGTGTAATAGCTACTCACAATATCCCCTTCAAGTTACGTAGTCCCTACTTTTATTCTGTAAAATTCTTATTGAATTTTTACCATACCTATTCCATCAGTAGTCAAAAATGAGAAAAGATTCAGTGTATGCACTAATCTTGTTATTGTTAAACTTAGTTCACATCTTTTCATTGTTGGCTTTGGATCAAATGAAAATGGACTGGTATTTTCCTCCTTTTCAGATGAGGAGACTGAGGCCCAGAAAGGTTAAACAACTTGCTTAAAGTTACACAGCTAATAACAAATCGAGCTGGAAATTGAATACAGATCTGTCACAACATAAAGTTGTCATCAAACTGTAGACTGATTCATAAAATTCATAAAATAATTATAGTGTATATTTTAAAAACCTATAGCATTGTGGACCGATAATTATTAGTGTTCATATTAAGAAGAGCACTAAACCGAAAAGTTTCTTTAAATTAAAAAAAAAAAAAAGAAAGAAAGAAAAAGAAAAAGCTCTTGCATTTCAATACTCCAGTGCCTGGAGCAAATGTATCCACTAAATGTGAAGAAAATGGGGAACCCAGACAGGTTGAACCTGGTTACCTAGACCTTTTTGTTGACTTACTTGGAGCAGATAAATTGAAATAATAAAGAAAACTGGCAGCTTTCTACACCGTGTTATTACTAAAACCTTGTTGCAAATTCAGGAAGAACCTATGCAAGTCATTCCTGGCCCTTTTGTTCTCTATATTTGTTACAGAAATTGCATAGTTGTACTTTCTCTTTTCTACCGACATGCTGCAAAACTTGTGTGAGAAAAGATCATTTTAGGAGGATGGAGAGGGTTTTAAAAATAGTGAATAGAAGAAAAAAAACTTTGTGTCAGGTAGAAAGGCAGGACAGAGCAAATTCGCCAAAGCGGGAAAAAAATTGTTTTCTTTTTTAATTGTGCTAAACAGTTGTTTCCCTCTCTGAAAGTTCATTATATTTATTTGTCATCAGGGTAATTGAGCTACACTTGTTGCTAAGTCTGTTGCTTGCCTTCTGATGAACGGATTCATTAAGTTCATTTCTAATCTCTGTCTTCTAAATTCAATAAGCACTATAAAATTTCTTTCCTTGTATGGGAATTCTAAGGTCTTTTTTTTTCCTCAACAGCTTGAATTCCTGTATTCTGATTAAGATAGATGAAGTATTTGCATTCTATCCATATTCATAATCTTCTTTCAGAGTCAACCTAAAATACCACATTTGTTGCCCAGGCAGACACAGGCAATGTGTTACGATGGCTCCGTAGCTTTTTGTTTAGATGGATAAGGACCTAACCCTCTTCAAATGCAACCGAAGAGGTGGTCACTAGGTGAATTCAGGCTGTTAAGAAACCAGAACAATCATTGCGTCTTTTGTGTGTGACAGAAACTGTAATTAATGATTTCCCCCCTTTTTTGCTCAAGAGAAAAAAGAGAGATGTGCAGTTGACAGACATTTTATTAATAGTTTCTGCCAACTTGCCATGCATAAAAGGTTTTATTGGTTGCAATGCCAGTGTAAGAAAAGTTCTTTTTGATGAAATGTTCAAGATGGCTGTTTTATGGATGAAAAATGAAGGCAATCTGTCTACCGCCATTGAAAGTTTGGGTTTCAATAATAACATTAAAACTATTGTGACATTTCCTATTGTGTTATTTAACCATCTGCCTCCTACTGGTCCAATCAATGATAACATTACCTAGGTCCTCTCTAGTTAACAAGAAGACCTGCCAATATGGTGTCTCATGGTTAATTTACGAGATTTATTATTGATTAAGGTGTTTATATATTTTGTGACCGCTGTTCCTCCTATAAAGGGGAAAAACTCTAGTCTCATGTTTGAGGGTTAAATATTCAGCTTGACAAAAAATGGCTGTTTGTATCCCTTCAGTAACTAAATATCTATGGACGGAACAAGAACGCAACAAGGGATGTATACCAATGACAAACTCTGATCAGGTGTGTAGCATAGGACTCTAAATAAGCACCTATTGTTTTCTTGCTTAGCATTTCATTAAAAGCACATCTCCCAAAAGGTTATTTTCTGAATATTGACACATTAGATCCATAGTTAACTGAATTAGAATTTTTCCCCTTTTAAAATTGTTTCATGCAAGTTTTTATTTAGAGTAGATGTGTTGTTTTAATGATTTCTGCTCATCAATCAAGAGGGGGAAAAACACATTTTACCACATGGATTCACGATAAAGCAATGAAGGTGCTTCACTGTAGTTCGTTTAATCCTCCATTACACAGGGGTGAGAAGAAAAGGGATATTCAATATTTTAATAAGTCTTTGGACTTTGCTGCAGCCCAAATGGAATTTAATCAAGAAATGTGAAGGATAAGGTACTAAAGCATTCTAATCATTGCATTGACCAACTTGCAAATATACTTGCTTTATTTTGCTTATAATCATCATCATTATTAATTTAAACAACCTTCAGTATTTGCCCATACCTTTTACAAACTTTAATTTTTAAAAGTCTTAAATAGTTCACATTTTGGAAGAAGGCAGGCAGCTGGAAATGTGCTCTTTGCACATTGATCTTCAAGCAGTCATTCCTTTTCTCTGGGAATTTTTATGTAAGCTCCCTTATTGGGAATATGCTAATAACATCCGCCATGATTCCTGATTTTCTTTGAATCCTTATTCCTCTGTGGGCAAAGCAATCAGAAAGGGAGAACAGGAGATTTCCTTCTTGCTTGTGTGCCTTCTTCAACCATCTGCTCTATCCTGATTCATTTGAATACGATCTGCAGTTTTTAGATCCTTTGCTCCGACATTCGGAGGCATTTGAAAGCTTAAAAGGAGTTAATAGTTATCTATCTACGTCACAAATGTGTTTCTCTGATGTGTTCTGAGTGCAAACTTGCCTACCCAGGGTTTACATGGGCAGATTAATTTTGTTAAGTAAAAAATGGTAATGCAGGTTAGCACCTTCATTATATGGGATGTGTAGTTCTGAACACTTTTGTTATTAATGGCCTTGAGCTCAGGCATTGAAAAAAAAAAGTAACTTTAATACTTTGTATTAAAACAAAGTATTCCAGGAAAAGAATTGTTGATTCTAAATTTCTTGAGGTGAAGAAAAAGTAAAACTGAAGAACTGGAGAGAAAGTGAGAGAGAGAAAGAAGAGAGCAAATTTGTAAAAAAAGAAGTCATGATGTACACTTTTTAGGGTAACATTTATAGGAATTCAGACTAGAATTCCAGATTAAGAATGAAGACTTCTGTGTGCCCGCTCATACCCCGCCACCAAAGTGTGGTTTACTCTCTCTTAGGAAAGTTACTTAATTTCTCTGGGCCTCTGTTTCCTCTGCAGTGACATGAAATGAATGTCATAGCTGATATTTAAGGTTTCCTCCACCAGTAAAATTGTGTGACCATATTATTTATTCCCATGAAACACACTGCAGATGATGGGAAAGTTACTTTATGGATTTGGTTTTCCCATGGGCATGTGATCTTGCCCAGGGAAAAGCCATTTCCAAATAAATCATCCACCTTCAGAAGAGGAGCCCCTCTCTGATGAGTATGGATGAAATTTTAAAATGGGACAGCATATCTTGCTTCAGTTTACATGGAATGGATAAATTGCTAAGGATGTTGCTGATTGATAGAAGCAAGTCTTCCACTCCAGTGAGTGAAAATCAGCAAGATTCTGACACCCCTAGCAAAACAGAGCTAACTTAATATGCAGAATTGCCATGTAGGCAAGAGAGTTTGCAAAACTTGATGCTTTTAGGTCAGTGAACATTGTCAAAACATGAAGGAGACGTGAGTTTGGGAATGTTGACACTCTCTTGGTATTCAGCTCATTTAAAAGTGAAGAGAGCTGTTAATGTAAAATTGTTTCAGAAAGCACCTCAGTCTTGTCCTTCTCACCCAATAATTCCTCTTATTTTCTCCCCATCAAGAATGAGATGGAGAACAACCCAGCTTCCCCTGTCTTTTACACAGTTATGAGATTTTTTAACAAGTACATAGCATCTACTGACCCTCACTTCTGATGAGCCTGCTGGCTTGCGCTGTGAATGACCACTGACCACTTCCTCCACCTTATAAATGTAATTCTTCTGATTCTGTATGTTTTCTCTGGCAACCATTACTGATTTGTGTCCTGATTCCTGTGGGATAGTTCTGGCGTTTTATAAACTAAGTGGCAAAGCCAAGACTTAAATAGAAATTACTTCACTGATGTGTTTCAGCTGACCAGAGACAAACTCACACCCAAAATAACCTCCACTCCCTTCCTTCCACATATCCCAACAAAGGGAAGAAACATACAGCCACTGTCTTCTGTTTTTTGATGTATTATACAAATAGAACGCTTTTGAGAAACAGGACTAAAAATAGGAGAGCACAAGCATATCTTAATATTTCATGAGATAAAATTTCAAAGGCCTGAAATTAAAGATAGGCAGGTAGCCAGTGATATATGGAGAGAAATGTTTATTTCTCGGCCTATGCTTGATGGACAGCAAATATTCTTTCTCTAGTAGTTTAGCTTTTGGTTCCTGTGATATACTGTCTTGTAATTGTGACATGCTGGGCAACCTGATATTGCATCTGCTTAGCTCTCAATCTGTTGCATTTACTTTTTTAGGATTTTGTTTGTTTGCTTGCTCCTGAAATATAGTTTATAGATCTCCTTGATGTTGATGATTTTGCCTCTTGTAATGATTAGAGCATATAACATTTAGATGTTGGTATTTCTCACTAGCACTAGGCTTATATATATAGATCTATTGTTTAAAATGAATTTTTATTTCTTTTTTGCAGGTTTTATCACTTACATATATTTTATATTTCTTTCTAGATTAAAAAATATGCATTACATATTCAATGTCAGAAGAGATCATAATCCAAATAAGTCATTTTATACTACTCACATACTCTTCTATTGTGCCTCCCACCCCCCACCCCCACCCCCCCCAGATGACCTTCCTGGTCTGTTTCTGGATGAGGAAGAAATTCAGAAAGGAAGTCTATTCATCAGTTCCTACATCAGCAAATTTCGGAACTACGTCAGCAGCGCACTCTATCCACTGCACTCAGCACATCAGAACAGTATCTGGATGGCAATATTAAATGCCTTGCTGTTTAAAATGTCTTTCTGAACTCAGATTATTGAACATTATATCCAATTTTGAGGACGATTTTATTCACATGAAATCAGTTTTTCCAAGTTTAGAAACGAAGCATTCTTAGTCTGAATATCGCACAGTGATGATTTTCAATGATTAGAAACACATTCATACTATAGCACGTCTGGGCCCAAGAAGCCCTCATTTACAGCCCATTTTTCTCTAGCAACAATCTAAGTATTTCTAGGTTGTATTACATTTCTCATTCCCATGTGCTCTCGGTCAATAGACTGTCATTATCAGAATAAAGTTCTTTACATTTAACTGAGTTTTGAACTTATGAAAGATACACAAATCTACTTGAAAATTGATAAGAAAAAGTGAGTAGAATTTAAACTGTTTTTCACTTCTTTGGTCATTTTACAAAGACATTTATGTAAAAGTGTCTTTTATGTATGTTCCACATTTATCTTTTTCTCCCCCTTTTTTTTAATTAGTTCAAACCACCTATGCAAAGTCATGAGAGTTTTCAACCTATTAGGTAAAGATAATAAAATATTATTGGAAAAGATGGAAGGAATACCACTGGAGATTGGAGGTTTTATATCCTCCTGGAAACAAACAGAACGCATGGACTCTTTACTGAAATATTTCACTGAATTGAATAAAGATATTACCATGTGTAGCTAAAAAAACCCCAGCAATTTCTAAGTATTTGTGAGGGAAATATACTTTAGACTGACATTTGTGTACATTTTTCTGTATATCTTACAGCCTGTCCATTTTTCAAGTAAATGTTTATTCAGAAAACCTCTGCCTCAACTCTGGAGTATAACCCTAAATGATCATAGGAATTGACAGTGTTATGGAATATACAACTTCAGCTCCTTTTTACCTCGGCAATATTCCCTATTTTCTAATATATCTTTAAATGGACTTATATTTCTAGAACTTCAGATGTGATTAAGCCCCTTTTATTTTGCATTTATTTATTTATTCAGGTTTAAATTGATATAACTATTAGCCCTCCCTGTTACTTCTATCTAGTAAACTTATCACATCCTGCTTCCTTTCTAAAGTCTTTTTTTTTTTTTAAGATTTCTTTATTTATTTTAGAGAGAGAGAGTGCACACGAGTGTGTGGGGGCAAGGGGCAGAGGGAAAGGTAGAAACTTGAGCAGACTTCGGGCTCAGCATGGAACCCCTCCAGGGGCTTGATCTCATAACCCTGAGATCAGGACCTGAGCTAAAAGCAAGAGTCCGACGTTTAACCGACTATGTCACCCAGGCACCCCTCCTTTCTAAAGTCTTAAGACACTATTTTTTTTTTAAGATTTATTTATTTATTTGAGAGAGAGCAGGTAAAGGGAGAGGGGGAGAGAGAAAGACCCATGCAGACTCCAGGCTGGGCACAGAGCTACATGTGGGGTTCCATTTCACCACCCTGAGATCATGAGCTCAACCAAAATCAAGAGTTGGATGCTTAACCAACTGAGCCACTCAGGTGCCCCAAAAGTCTTAAGATACTTTCAAACAGGTGTACATTTTGACGAAGTTACTTTCCCCCTGTTGAATCAATAATCACAAACTAGAATTAAAAATTAAATGAAAATTAGAAATGAAATTAGAAATTTATCATTTGTAAATCTGCCAAGCATGAGGTAGGTTTTCTAACTCAGGCAAAGCATGAGAAACATATCTCTGTGCTGTCTAAAGGAACAAAAGGCAATGAAGGAAGATTTCTATAACTCTGGAAGTGAGAAATGAATTCAGAGTTATACATGGCACTTGGGGGGGAAAAAGAAATAATGATATATAATTTGATAGCATTTTAAATAATTTGCATCAGCACTATACACTTTATTCAAGTTTTATCAATCTGAAGTAGATATTCTGCATTGATCTATAAATACTATAAATAACTGGATTTCACTTTTAAAATTTCAAAACATGTATAGTTTTTTTTTTTCATCCAAATAGTTAATACTTATTACAAAGATGTTCATGTTTTATTATTCTCTTTTGGATTGCCTTCAGAGGCAATTTATGAACCATACAAAAAGATCAGTTCTTTTTTTTTTTTTTTAAGATTTTATTTATTTGAGAGAGAGTGCGAGCACAAGCAGGGTGAAGGGCAGAAGGAGAAGTAGACTCCACTGAGCAGGGAGCCTGATGTGGTTCCAGATCCTAGGACTCTAGGATCATGATCTGAGCTGACGGCAGGCGCTTAACCCACTGAGCCAAGCAGATGCCCCAGATCAGTTCTTTTCAACCAATGAGCCATGTGCTAGAAATTGATACAGAGTGATTGCAATAGCTTGATTCCTGACCTTGAGAAGCTCATGGTCTAGAGTGAAGATCAGCGTTATAAACAGATGATGCCAATAAAGTACAGTGAAGTTCAAGACAAGGATGTGCACATATGGGTTTTGGTTACACATGCATCATTTGGTTTGTTTTTTCATCTCATTCACTGAACAAGGGTACAAGTAACTCTTACCTGTTTTCAAAACCAAAGTCCTCTCAGAAATTACAGTCTCCTCCCATTGAGGATGTTCAAAGGAAAGATTTTGGCATGTTTTCCTAAGAAAGTTAGCACAGTGGTTTAAATATAGAAGGCATTAGAAAACTATTGAGGCTGCACATGCACACGTAGCATGAGGAGGGTGTTGTACGGAGGGCAGAGGTGCTGGCTCAGTAGATGTCTAATCTCACGTGGAGGTTAACTCTGAGTCTTTACTTTTATGTGCTGATGGTCTTTGATCTTCAGTCGCTCACTTGATTCATCATTTATACATGATTCATTGATAGGTGAATCAGGCTGGACTGCTAATCAATGTTTACTTGAGTGGATCTGATTCTCTATTTCCTAAATGTGTATTCATCATGGAGGCAAGGGCAGTGTTTTTCGGCAACCTTCTACTGCTGAAAGGTCACAAGACTCTTTGGTACTTGTTGATACCTGTGTGTCCTCTACAGGAATGCTGTCTAAGAAATTATCATTTCCCTAGGAGACTTGCATTCATTGCTCTCGAGGCATCCTAGAAACATCTTTTTAAAAATAAAAACATTGCATTTAAAGCAAGGCACGGAAATACCATTTAGACCATATAAAGGAACATTTTGATGTTCATGTTTTTATTCTGCTTCAATTTCAAATACACTTCAAAGTATACCATTTTAATATGTGACAGAAAACTTTCATCATAAACAGATTTCTGAAATTACTTAAAATTTTAAAACAGGAGCAATATGGACACTCCAGGCTTTTTATTTGAGGTAATTATGCCTTTTCAAGTAACCTCTTCTTATAGACCTTTATATTTCCCCCTCTAAATTCTTCTGGTCTTGAGAATTCCCTAATGATTTTTCTTTTTTCCCTAGTTTCTAATTACTGAATGCCACTAAGGTAGGTAACCTTATTTTCATTCTTCAAGCATATTTTTCCCCATTTCAATTCCTTGCTTTTCTTCTTTAGACTCAATTTCTTAGCCTAAGCTGAACTAACACTGTTTTATTGAGGAACATTTGGATATTATAGTTTGTCATATCATTCAGGGCATATTGTATATTTATTCTTCTATGAAGCTTTCTGTTTTTCTTCTGAATTTGTCCTCTAAATTTGGTTTCGGGCATAATTACTAAAACAAAACAGAACTAGATTTTTCAGACATTTTATGGGTATAATCTGTCATTTGCTTATACTAACTTTACTCCAATTTCCATTATGGAAAGGGTATCTGAGATATGCAAACTTCCCAGTTTTAAAGAAGAACAAATAAATGCTATTTGGGCATTTCAAAATTGTTTTCTTAGTATAGTACATGGAAAGATGGAAAATCATGGCAACAGAATACATTTTCTCTTCTAAGATGGCTACTTTTTTTCCTTTTAAGAGGTTTTGTGCCAGGCTGTCCTCTTTGTGAAGTAAAGAACGAAAATGCCGTCTGCACTGTGGACAAGATAACCTACTCTACAGAGTTCATAACGGAAATACAACCAAACCACATCATAGTTAAGGAAAAAAAAAACTAAACGTGGCTCTTCCTGCTACTGATTTTATCCAACAGTAAAGAGAAATCCTTGCAAGTGTTGTTTACACAGTATGAAATCCTTACTGAGTCATAGTGGAGCATGTCTGCTATCTGACCCAGGCTTTAGGGCTCCTTAAACACCTGTGGATTTATGGAGTTCAAATGTCTACAAGGGCATGTGTGGAAGTTCATTCAGAAACCTGGAGCCCAAATAAAATGATCTGATGACATGGGCAAGCTGTTTCAGTCCTCTGTAGTCCAATCAGTCTTTTGAACTAGAAAAGAGATTAAGATTTAAGAATGTGTTCTTTAAAAAAAAAAAAAAATGCTCTTTAAAGAATCAGATTTAACAAGGAAATGTAGATGCATTTTTTTATTTCGTTGTGTGATTTTGATCAATTAATCTTCAAATTTATTTTTAAATTTAAATTTATTAAAGCCAGATCATCAGGGGATTTAGTCCCCCCCCACTATGCGTGTGGAAGTAGCCCCCGGGTACACAAACATCTGGTGAGGGAACTGGCCCTTTTATACTGAAGACCCACACAATTTAAAACATGAAAACCTATACCCTTTAGAAACTTACACTCTTTAAAAATGATCAAATATAGCCACAAAGTTGTCTTAATTAACTCCATCACAATTGCTTTCTTTTAGGGATTTGATTTAGTCTTTTGAAAATCAGAGACACCATGATTTAGAGAAGTTCAGTCTTATTCTAAAGAGTTTCAAGTGAACTTATCTTGTAACTGTTAAACATGTGTCTTTCCATATGTCTTTAAAAAGTTTTATGAAAGGAAATATGCTTGAAAATACCTTGTTTAAGCTCAGACTTCAAGTCACATCCAATGTGAAAAATAACCTGGTCAACATCTCTCTTATTTTTATACTCTAATCATTCTGTGCCTGACAGTATGTGTGGAAATGTGAGTAAGACCACTATGTCTGGCTTCTTGATTCTGTTTACACATTGCTAAGACTTATCTTTTTCTTCTGGAAAAGAATATATATTCCTATGCAGGCTTGGGTTTTACTTAGGGTTATCAGTGAAAGAATGAATTACCCTGAAATAGAAATAGCTATTTATCAGATTATGATTGGCTCCATATACACTGTTCTGCTCCCACTTCTTCTCCCTCCCTCCACCCTTTGCCTTTTAAATTTACCCCAGGAATATTGTTATTTGTCAATATATTTCTATGTTTCTAAATGCACAAAGGTGCTTGAGCATTCATCTTGGCTGCTCTTTACTCTTCCTGACGGCTTCATCTGTCCTATCTTGTTAGGATGTAACAACCATGAATGTTTTTTGAATGGGTTAAATAACATTCAATATGCAAGGCACTGATCACTCCTAACTTGAACTTAAAGGTCTAAAGATTGTTCCATGGGAGGTTGCATAAAACAGACATAGTTTTAGGAACAATTCTATGACATTTCCATTAGTTTGGGTTCAGGTTTCATAAAACACTTGATGGACAGTTGTTTTATTGGTGAGTCCAGGTCCTGAGGATGACAGTTCGTTTCCCTTTGTGGTGTCATGTGGTAGTCAACTTTCTACGGTAAGTTTGGAGACAAGCCAAATAAGCTTGGGTAACTTAACAAATAACCCACAAATTTGGGTAAATTCAAACATACATATATTTTGGAGGGAGCAGGAGAAGTCAAGGAGGAGATGGTGACCAATTTAAATAAAAATAGAATGGTATACAATAAGTCTCTATGTGCTTAATATAAAAGGCAAGGATGTGTATAATGTAGGTGTAAGGCTTAAAATGATCATTCATAAGAAGGAATTATTTATGTCACATCTAGAAAGACAACACTAGCTAATATCGGCTGGTTCATAAATATGAAGTAAAGATATATTCATGCTGTGAAATATTTTAACAGTTTTATAATTGCTACTATTCCATTAGCAAAAAGCACAAGTGATGTGCTTGGAAACACAGGTTAAAAGTAAAGGAACTGAAACGAATATAACATTGTATGTCAACTATATTTCAATAATATTTTTTTTTAAGTAAAGAATACTCAGTGAATTCTTACAGTATGAAGTGGAAATTTCTGGAAATTTCAGGCATTTTGGCTTCATCTTCAGAATCACACAGATCAAACTAGGTATAAATGGCTATTTGTCTCACTTCATTATAACCATTTATATGTGCAAGTTCAAGACAAGAAAAAAAGATAGTGATTATAAATTTTTTAATTAAAATTTTTTTTTCTGATAAACGTGCATTACTTGGGTAGTAAAAAGAAAATATACATTTTTAAGGAGATACTGAAATGCAACCCCCATTAGCGCTTTCCCAAGGGAAAACAAGGCAAAAACATGCAATGCTTTATTCAAACTTTTTTTTTGGCCACAAACTGTATTCTGTTCTTGATGTCAGAAATAACCAGTATCTGTTTCTACTGAACCCCAAGTAATTGATAATTGATTAATGCACTCATAACACTGCTAAAATATCTAACAGTTTGATATTTTAAAATAATATAAGCAGTACGTGGGTTAGATTTTTTTCCCAAGGCAACATTCAACCTTGTATAGATACAGTCTTTGCAGGCTGAAGGAAGGATTAGTAAGGACCGTTAGGAGACAGAGAGCTGCAGAAAACAGAAGTCGTGGACCCAGTGTGTCTGGAAACATCAGTGGGACACAGAGATGTGGGAAGGTCCTAAGGATTCGCTGGTAATTGGCTTGGAAAGATGGGAAATGGATAGGGGTGAGAGGGAGGGAAGAAACAGGGAAGGACTAAATATTTAGGGTGGAGGGTGGAGTTAAGGAGGAAAACAAGGAGTCTATATAGGCATAGCTACGAAGTAGTTGGATGGGATCTGCCTTTTTCAAAGTGTTTTCTGACCCTCTTTGAAAACCAGTCCATACTGTAAATGGGGCCAAAAGTGGGTTAGGGAACATTGTAACCTCATTTCACCTTATTTAGCTATGTGCCAGAGATCTCAGCAGGTAGTTCAATTAACTCCCACTAGTTAAATGAGAAGAAAATGAGGTTACCCAGATTAACAAAACACAACTCTTGGTTCTCCTCCAAATCAGGGGGAGGAAGGCTCCTGGCTGACAGAGCTGGTTGAGCCCTGGGCAATTGCCCATTTGCCCAGGGGCTTCTGAGCTAAGGGCCACACTGCTCCCTGCAACCTCACCAATAACAGTGGAAACAACCACAAAGGATGACTAGAGCATTGAAAGTGATGTTGAATATTGCATTCTTCCAATTTCTTTCTCTCTTTATGTACTTAATGCATAACCGCCATGGGGACCATATGTCTCATGGGATTTTACATCTCAGAAAATTTGAATAGGACAGTTGTGTTTCCTAAAGCTTGAATTTTGTGAAATTATTTCCCTATTGACAGTTTATTGGGTTTCTCAGTTTAGAAATCTCAATTAGCTCCTTTATTATTTTCACAAATTATTTTCTAATATCTGCAGTTATTTTTAGTATGTTTAAAATAACTGCCACCAGATACTGATAGAAATAACTGGAAAATACTTAATGAACAAATATTTTTAGTGTTCTCTAAAGTTCAAATTAAATGTCTTCAATTTGTATCTATTTTCAACTTTAATGAGTAGTTCTATTGACGATGACTGATGTTAACAAGTAAATAAGTGACATAAATGCTGAAATACACAAAAGTTCTAATCTGGGAATTTAAGAGTTCAGAGCATCTCTTCATTACTGTAATCTATATGTTGACAAAGAGTTATTACTCTTAAAAAGTCATAGTTAGTTTATTTTAAGGTTATATATCACAATGGTTGGATGTGGGCATGATCATCAGACAGGTGTAAATTCCTGCACTGGAAGGCCTAACCTCTGTGCCTCAGTTTCCTTATCTGCAAAATGGGTTTAATAAAAACTATACATCAGATAATTTTGTTGTGAGGATAAAATAAGTTTATAAAAAACACTTCGTGATTACATAATAAATGTTGGCTATTGCTACTAGTCTATCATTATTATTATTAATTATGTAAAGTTTTCAAAACCGTGTACTTCCTTTCCCCAGTATGTTTATCTATAACTTCTACTCTTTAGAAAAATATTTCTCATCTGTTTTATACAGAGGCAGGGTAGTCTTACACTATATGTTCTAAAATAAATCTTCTATTTGAAATAAAACTTATATTTCACGCTGCTTCAGGACGAATTGTCGAGTTGAACATCATACAGTTCTTGGCTGCACAACCGAGACAATTTCAGTTTCACCTAGTAATATTAGGTTGGGCATCTAGATTTTTGATATAAAAGAGAAATGAAGTTAACTAACAGTTACCAAGCTAAATATTTGCCCTTTTACTGTATTTAGACTTTATTTTTTTTTAAAGATTTTATTCATTTATTTGAGAGAGAGAGAGAGAGAGCACACATAAGAGGGGGGAGGGTCAGAGGGAGAAGCAGACTCCCTGCTGAGCAAGGAGCCCGATGTGGGACTCGATCCTGGGACTCCAGGATCATGACCTGAGCCGAAGGCAGTCGCTTAACCAACTGAGCCACCCAGGCGCCCTAGACTTTGTAACAGTCACACGAGTACGGCATTTCTCTATTTTACAAATACTCAACTAGAGTCTGAAAAGTCCAATTACTAGGCCAAAGTAATATGGCTGATAATGTCTGAGGCCCTTCCTGGTGCGTAAGGGCTTCTAGTTAGTTGTCCTTGGTGGTTTACTAGGTAAGAGATTCTGGATGAAGGTAAGTAGGTCCGTTCAGAACTCCTTAGTGGGTTTCAGCCTGGTGTTAGACAACAGGCCCCGGGCTTGGGATCTGCCAACACTGTCACCAGCTGGGTGACCCCAGCCCACAACTTAGCTTGTCGGAATTTCTGTTTCCTTACCCGTAACATTCAGAACTGTCATGAGAACCAAATAAAATAGCGTCCAGAAAACACTATGCATACGATTTAAGGTATCATTATGACATGCAATGATCATTTTAAAAGAGTGATTGTGAAGTTGAGAGAATAAATAAAGACATCTGGTAGGGGGCTTAGAATATTATATAAAAAACTGAAGTAACTTTATTTTGGCAATTTCATTCCTTGTCTCCAAAGTTCAGTTACCTGATGCCTAGAAAGCATATAAAGAGGTTTACAAAGAAATCAAAGAAAAGACAGATATTTTAATCAACAACTCCAATCTTGGGGACGAAAGCCAAGAGATATACAGGTTGATTATAAAATAGATAAAACATGCTGTTCATGTAATAACTTTCGAGCACAATACACATCAAGATAATTTATAAGAAAGGAGTTAAAGGCTGATGGTGCAATACTGTTTAGAAAAATAGAAGACCTAAAGTTCTTACATGTTCCTTCTTAGATATCAGCACCTGTGTTATTGAAGAAGCACTACAATAAAATGGAGCACGCCTAGTGAGTCTCCCATTTTTGTCCCATTGAAACAAGAAAAAAAATTCTCAAATAAATGCATGTAGATGCCAGCATTTTTCTCATAACTTGCACTGATCAACGAGCACCACCAAAAATGCTAAAAGCAATCAGCACAAACTTTGAACCACAGAGAAGCAGTGATGGCAGTGTAGAGACTTCCTTTGGGGTGCATATCCTTAAGGAGGACCTGAACACTGCTACTATTAATAAGACTACAAATTGTAGCCGACCAAACCAGAAGGAGCCTTGAATGTATTTGCTGGGAATTGCTTAAGGCTTAAACACCAGGGCCTTGAAACAAACTGTTCTTATCACCTTTTTCCAAACAGAGATTTAAATTTACAACGAAAGTGCCAGCACCAGCTGCACTTGAAGAAAGCACCACATGTCTCCATAAGCCCCAAGAAAATGGAATGGAGCCCAGTTCAAGCTGGAGGTGTCGCCGTGCTCTAGCCAGCTGGGTGACACCAAGCTGAAAGTGATGAGGTGCTAATTAAAGGGGATGAACAGTCTTATTGTAGGCACCTGCCAGTGGTCTCCGCAGAATCAGCGAGAACCCTGGGCATCTCGCCCGGCCCGCGGGGCCACGGGAACCACGTGTGAATTTGGCATTTCTCATCCGGCACCCCACCTTTCATATTTTCCCCGCTATGGTTTTGGTTGGAGACGATGACTCCTCTCACCCCTTGCCCCTATTTACCGGTTCTCCTGAGTGATAATGATCCACATGATGCAAAGTGTTAAGCATAGACCCTTGCTGAAAGCAGAGATTAAAACAATGCAAACTAGATTAAAGTCTTGAGGAAACAAAAACAAACAAATGAAAACCCAAACTACATAAAATGCAGATGTACTGCACCTACGGGGGGGAAAAAATCATACCCAAACACACAAGGAATGTTCTTTTCAATCTCCCAACACAGTTTCAGGGTTGTTCCACTCACCCTGCTCACCCCTCTTCCTGTTAAAACCACACAGTGCGATGCTCCAGCCAGAACTACATTATAGGGATGGAGCGTTTAGAAATATCTGCAGCAGTTGTGGGAGCTGCTTTTCAAAGACAGAAAGCATGACATGACCTAAAGCAGCTGAACCACTGAAATAAGAAAGAAAAAAAAAAAAACACATTTTTTTCCTACTTAAAATTATTAAGATTGTTGAGTACATAGTACATTGATTATCCAATAGGCACTCTATTCATTAAATGTTCGTGTGCATCTGTTTAGTTTTTCATGTGACTAGTAAACAGACTATTGAATCTATTATCCAAATGAGGCAGGGAACATTATTTTATTGTGAACTTTAGGAGTTTGTGTGATCTAAATTTCTTCTCTATCCAAAAGACTTTTTTTTTTTTTTTTGCAATAGTCCTAAGTCTGGACTTTGCCAGAAACTTTTTTCTTTGTGTTATAATGCCACTTTCATTTACTTATTTTTTTATAATGCCACTTTTAAAGAAGTTCTTTGATAAATTGGTTGAAGTCTGCAGTCACATAATTTCTATTCATTGTTCCAGTTCTGCCCTCTGTAGAAACAGAATAAACCCACGTCTCCTCATACTCGTTTCCTTCGGGGTCACACAACAATGTTATTGTCTCTCGAGATAGTAATTGTCAGTAGGAATTCTGACACTACAACCTAATAGCCTAGTATTTTCTCGGGCAAGTTCCTTACCCAGTTAGTGCCTCCATTTCCTCATCCGTAAAATAGTTATCATAATCCATCTCACAGGTTGATTGTGCTTATTCTATGGTATGTCACAAGTCAACTTTAGCAAGTGTATGCGGGGTATAGAGTATTGGTTCAAGAGTAGGTCACCAGAAATGGTCAACCAATCTAGAGAACAAAAGGAAAAGCAGGTCTCTGAACACAGAAGATATATTTGATTTTGGACAAGTTGAACTGAAGTATGTGTGGGACAACTGTGGATATTTCTGGTGGGCAGCTGAAACACAAGGTCAACATTTAGGCGGTCTGGACTAAGCAGGTAGACTTGAGTGTTGGTGATACAAAAACATAGTTTAATTCATGGTTGTCATGAACATAGTTTCTGAGGTCAAACATTTGAATGAGGATAGAGTCTAAGAGAATACTTATAGTCAGAATAGGAGAGGCCAGATGAGGAACTTGAGAAAGGTATAGGGTGACTACCGGCAAGCATATGGTCTCGTACATTAAAGTAACACAATGTTACCTGAAAGAAAGTGTAATTAAAGATATTTAATGATGCACTACAAACCGGACAGTTAGCAATTCTTTAAGTAGGAGATTTGTGAGATTCCAGTGGAATGAAATGGAATCCACTGTAAGGAATTAAGAGGTCATAGAAGATTTTCATCTTTCATCTAAGGAAGGTAACTGGGCAAACTATTCTTTCACTAAATTTGTCTAGTTAGAGAAGAAGGAAGGATTTTGGCACAACAAGAGGGAACACAGGTGGAGGTTTTCACTTTGAAGAGGAGAAAGGCCATTTTTCCATGGTAAGTACAATTCATCTCTTTCTCCTCTTTTTGAGCACTGGAAGAATATTTGCCTTATACCTAGATTTGTAACACTTTCTGTACTCTCCATAATCCTTTTTTTTTTCTTTCTTTCTTCTTTCTTTCTGTCTTTCTTCCTTTCTTCTTTCTTTTCTTTTTCTTTCTTTCTTTCTTTCTTTCTTTCTTTCTTTCTTTCTTTCTTTCTTTCTTCTTTCTTTTTTTCTCTTTCTTTTTACTTACAGTGGCCCACCAATCATCTCTTCAAGTTCTCTCAGTAGTTTAAAGTATAATAATGGAGACCTCAAAGATGTGAACTACTCTAAAATAGCCAAACGATCTTATTCTCTTCCTTTTTTCTTCCTCTTCTCCTTCTCCTCCTCCTCCTCCTTTATCTTTTTTGGTTTATGTTCTTTCCAACCATAGATTTGTTTTAAATTTAAATGCCTAGTGGAAAGAGTTTTCTTTTTTCAGTGAACTAAATAAATTTGGAACTAGTTCTCCAATGTCGACATAGCTAGGATTCTCTGATATTGGTCGTGAGTCTGGAAGTACATGGCTTTTGTGACCCAACCCCCCCTTCCCGCACTGTGATCAAGACTCTCTTCCCTACACAGCTTGTAATAGTCTTAAAATTTTTCAAAACAACCTGCTCCAGGAAAGCCATTCTTAATGCAAGCTGATGCTTGAGTTGACAACAATTTGATATCCCTATACTTGTTTCCTTTTCTATCCATTTGATCTATTTGCCCCAATCTATATCCCTTACTGCTGTCCTTGTCTTTTGTACATCTCGCCCATCTCCTCTCATAGATTATCCTTTCTAGTGTGACAGCTCCCTGTGGTTTTTCTCCTTAAGAAAGATGAAATCATTTCCAGAATTATTAAAGATTACAACATTCTTTTCCTACAGTCCATGAAAGGATGGCAATTAGACTAAAATTGGCCAAATTTTTATTTCAGTAAGTAGAAAAATAGAGATTCCTAATTCCCTTTCATAAGATATTCTAAAATATGCATAAATGCTTTTAAAATCTTTGGAGAAACATTGCACCTATACAGCTTAAAGGCTGGTTGTTACCTTTTAACAAAAAAGTCAGGCAATGAAGAAAGAGAAAGAGATGTCAGGACATGAACCAAAGTCATGGAAACTGTGATGGTCGACCTGTGCTTGGGGGAGGGGCTGATTATGCACACAGATTTTTAGCTAAGTTCCCATACCCAGGTAAAACAATCATAATCATCTTAGACATACTTCAAAATATAATAGCCATGAATATGACATGAGTATATATATATATTTTTTTTTTTTGACATGAGTATATTTTTATGTGCATTAGTATATTTTTCAAAACTCTTCAGGCACAAACTTTATTCAAATAGAAGTTTAACATTTTATCATACCCTTATTGACTTTGAAGTACAAAAACTGGTGTCAGTGAGTTCTAAAAAACTAAACAAATAGAACACTAAAGTCTTAGAAACCTAAGAACCCAGCACCCCTACTCTGATTGGTTTTAAGCCCTGGGTCCTCAGTGCAGCAATCACATGCCACCTCACAAGGTGTTTTGTTGGAGATGATTAGGAACCATGCAGGTGGCAGCATCTTTCTTTGTCAAAGTTACAATCTTTTTCACTGTTCCTGGAATCTACATAAAATAATGATGAAAAGGGTTCATCATACTCAAAACTCAATCTCAAACAAAATGACCAGTAATTGAAAAAACAAAGGTAATTGGCCATGAATGATGGAAGAAATTTCACTAAGGATCTTACTGACTGAAAGAAGTTCAATAACTCTAAAACACTGGAAATATTTTAAGCACCACAAGCCTTAATGTGAGACTGTTAGTAAGGAAAATTTCAGAGTTCTTGATAGTAGAGCATCATGCAGTGATTTGACTATACTCTATAATTTCTAAAATGGACTGCATTTGCTGACCTGACCAGCAATCCCTCCCCTTATCCAATAGCCACTTCATGCTCATTAAATGGCATAGGCATAGGCATTGCTTTTCTTTTCTTTTCTTTTTTTTTTTTAAGATTTTATTTATTTGCGAGAGAGAATGAGAGACAGAGAGCATGAAAGGGAAGAGGGTCAGAGGGAGAAGCAGACCCCCTGCTGATCAGGGAGCCTGATGTGGGACTCGATCCCGGGACTCCAGGATCATGACCTGAGCCGAAGGCAGCCGCTTAACCAACGGAGCCACCCAGGTGCCCGGCATTGCTTTTCTTAACACAGGTGTCGAGTTTATTGAATGTGCAAGACTCTATAGGTACAATAGGAAACATTTTTCTCTCCAATTACTTCCTTTAATCATATTATGTCAGATTCATTTATTCATCCATTTAACCAATATTTATTGCCTACCTACTATGTGACCAAATACTATTTTAGGTCCCTTAGATTATGCAAATGAAAATAAAACAAAACAGACACAGTAATCCCGCCTTATTGGAGCTTAAATTCTAGTGGGGGAGGCAGACAAGGAATGTAGTAGATCTTTACCTGCTTTGGAACTCAGACATATTCCATAGGTTTTTTGCTTTTACATGTATTAAGCATGTCACTTTCAGCTATTAAAAAGTACAGTTCTGTGCAAGCCAAAATGTTTCTTTCACATCCAATTCAAAGCTCCTTTCTCTTCCCCAACTCAAGCCTGCCCACACTAGGACCTCCACTAGGGACAGGACACTTAGCCTCTTCCTTCTACCTCCTCACTTTCCCTTCTCCTCCCATCACTAAGTCTTCAAACTGTAAGAAGCCTGGGTGGTTTTTCTAAGAGCACTCTTACCACCTTCAGCTCCATGTACCAGGGGAGAGAGTTGCCTAAGCGTTTCAGCAACACTTGAGTGAGGTGTCTGTCTCCTCTTCAGGAGGAGATCTAAACAAATGGTTCATCTTCTGAAGTTCTTTGCTTGACTTGAAGTGGGAGAAAGCACAGCCCTCACTCAATGGAAGGAAGATGCCACAGTGCTACTCCTGACAGGCCTCAATTCTTCCTCTACAAAGCATTTTTCGCTTTCTAATTAATCTTACAATGTTAAGGTGGGGGTGGATGATGGATAAAGGTCACAGACCCATTTTTGCTATCTGTTAGCAAGGCCTTCGTGGATAGTGTAGTGCGGTGCTGTCCAGTGGAAATACAGTGCAAACCCCATACATAATTTTAAATCTTCTGGGAGCCACATTTAAAAAATAAAAAAAAGTGAAATTAATTTTACTATTACATTTTATTTATCCACATAAATCCAAAATTGTATTTCAATGAATAATTAATACAAAAATATTAATGAGATAGTTCCTATTCTTTTTTCCATACCACGTCTTTAAACACTGGTGTATATTCTATACTTACAGTACATCTCAGTTCAACTAGCCACATTCCAAGTGCTCCATAGGCTCATGTACCTACCATGGTGGACAACAATGGGCTAGCGCCTCCCTTGAAAGTGGGGTACCACTTTTTGTTCTCGCCTTTTGTACCACAGTCAATACACTGGGGCAATTAGATAGGTCAATTGAGCATTCTGAACCTACACAAATCTTTCTTGTCCACCACGCCATTCCCTCTGCCACTCCTCACATGCTCCACATGGCCATTTCCTCCTTCTCCACTCTCCCTGTGTCTGCTCTGCTTACAGTGATCCATCACATAACCCACGCACTGGGCTCCTCATTGTAAAGAGGATTTTCATAAAATGGCTGGGAAATTAATGAGTGGTCTCAGATGGACCCTCTTGGCCTCAGTTTCCTTCTTTCCTCCCTCCCTGCTGTTTTTACTCTCTCTTTCTTCCTAAAGTATTTAATATGTTAATTGTAATCTTAGTAAAACATTGCCAACGTGCAGGGTGGATGGGGAAAGACAGGCAAAAAAAATGAAAGCTTCCTAATAGTGTCCTAAAATTTCATTTACTGTCCTAAAATGTTATTACAGTACAATTTTGTTTAGGGTCGGGGGTTAGCAATGTAGGATACTACCAGGACACACAACAAAAAATATTGAGACTAAAGATTAGACTCAAAATTTGTCTTAGGTTAATAGATTTTCCAAGTTTTTTGTTAGCTTTTTTTTTTTCTTTCTAAAATGAGCAGATAGGTTATATGACATATTGAAAGAAAAAACACGGAAAGTTGAGGAGGAAAAAAAGCACATCTAATAATTTTCCCAGATAAAGATAATATGGTTTCTTTTCTTCTTTATCTGATTTTTATTTTTTGTTTGTTTTGAGATCCTTTTCTAATTTGCATATAAGTCATGACACTCTAATGTCAAAGGAGAGGAGATTTGAATTACATTTCTCTACATCAGTAAGAGGCTTCAAAAAATAAGAGTTATTTAGTATGTTCAGGAAAAAGTTATTGACTATAATTTGAGGGTTAAATATTGAAGAGTAAATACTCAAGCCTTCCAAAGCTGAGTTTTGACAGGAATTTAAATGATCTTTAGCCAAATAGTAAAATAGCCAATATCCTGAAGGAAATGATTGTAGAAATACCTTAGATTATTTCTTCTCTCAGAATTACTATTTTAACTATGAAAAGTTAAGATGCTGCCTTTAAAATACAATATAAAATGTAGGTCTTATCCAGTTACGAATAATAAAGATCTCATTGTGTTGCTGCAAGCAAAGTACCTGGAGAAAACCCAATTAGGGCGATTATATTCTGCCTATATACATTTTTCTTAGCAATTTTGATTTGATTCAGGCTTAAAACTCTTTCTATTCAGCAACTATTTACAACTGGATGAGGTGAAGCATTTCATTTGTTGGTGGAGTGATTTCCATAAATATGACAGTGAAATGTTCTGAAACCCTTCAATATTAACATATCTTGCAAAAGAAATACATTACTTAATCATTAAATAGGATACTAATGAGTCTTGATTAAACTTCCCAGATAAACATTGCATTGACATCTAGTGGCTATAGAGGCTGATAACAGATATACTATATTGAAAGCACATGGAGTATTAATGTTTTCCATTTAAAATGTTCTTAAATGAAAAATGGGCAAAGTATACCTAATACTGAATAATGTTGAGGTATTGATAAGAAAGTATACAATTTATTTGTGTTGATATGTTAAAAGCCAGGGATGGATCTGGGATAGTCTGAAAAAGAATCCTATCACAGTTGCTCAAGAACTAGGAAAAACACCTAGATACTTGGTAACAGGTGTACTAAAGGCCCATCAACAGTAACATCTAAGTAACAACTAGGGCGCAGCAACAACCATTACGGAGCTCCTGCCACGTCCCAGCCCTGCAATGCGGTTAACAGATATCCTCTCACTTAGATTTCGGAAATATCCTCCAAATGAGAGAAAATTTACACCTCTGTGTTACCAGTGAGGAAACAGATCATGAGGGGTTAAATTGCTTGCTGAAGTCACAAGTGAAGTCAGGATTTGAAACCAATCTATCCCCTTCCCAAGTCCAAACTCAGAGAAACCACACTTCTATTAATACCCAAATCTACATGCTAATGACTTCCTTTAAAATTAACAAGTTAAAAATAATCATATTAATCGTTTAACTCGCTTTTTAAAAAACCCATTCTGTGATTTTGTGACAACCGAATCTTGCTTATTGATTCTTGAGCCATTATTATTCTTGGGTGTTACTTTGAGCTTGTTTCTACATCTGGGATTGACATTCATAATCATGTGACACGTGTGCAGTGAATAACTTCGAAACGAAGTGCATCCAGAAAGAAGATAGGTTTCTAGTCACTGGTATAGATTCTTTGACTTAAAAAAGTTGTTTCTTTTCCTCTGAAAGAAGACTGCTTTGAAAAGCTGTCATAGAAAAGCATCACGGCAAGAAATAAATTTACAGGAGGGAGTTGAGAAACACGAGGTGGTGGTGACCTGCTAAATGAGAATGCAGAACTTGAAAGAGGGTAATGGAGACAAGAAAGGGCAGAGGGAGGCCAGGAAGAAGCTGAGTGTAGGATCTGATGAGACAGGAAATGGTGGGTGGCAGCGGTGGGGGACAGAAACAGGGATAACGATGGGTTTTGCAAAGCTCAGTTCAAGTGGGAAACAGGCCCTTAGGTGGAAGGCAAAGGGCATCCCTTCCTTCTACAGTTTTTCATGTAAGTGTATAATCTGCATAATCTGACAAAGAATAGAGCACAGACATAGATGTATATATATATATAAAGGATCCAAATGCACTTTATTTCTTCAATCATGCCATATTTTAATGGGTGCACGTGCTTTTACTTGGCATCAATTATGAGTTGGTTTTGAAACAATTCAGTATTACACCAGCTGGGCTGATTACTGGTCTCTCCATTCCTTTGGGGTGCCTCTGCCAACAGGGGACAGGTTCCATTCTATTCCAGTTTGTGTTGCTGTATATGCCCAACACTTTCTGTGTTGCTGTATGGGCATATACAGCAACACAGAAAGTGTCTCCCCTTGCGAATACAGCATTACCGTATTTGTCATGGAAATCAGGAGTCCATTTCTGGTGGCTCTGCCTTGCCATTGTTTGCTGAATGCTTTGAAGTCAGAGACAACTTAGGGCATTTTTGGCCATGGGAAACATCCTGAAGCTGGAGACAGAACAGTGTGGCTACAGCGGCTGGTTTGCTACAGCTTCGTGCTAAGTCCTCTCGCCCAGACATAGATGTATATAACTCTCAGTTCGATGTATTCCTTCGTGGCCCTTTGGATGTTCCTGGCTCAGTGTTACCAGTGGGAGTCTGGATGAAATGAGTTGAGGAAAGGAAGAAGAACAGGGGTGAAGAACAATTGTGTTTCTAAGGATTACAGTAATTCTAGGAAATCTAGAGAGGCTTTTGGTCATCCTCATCGTGGAACAGTCCTCTGCATGCATCCATTTGGTATACAAGCATTTAGGAAGTATCGCTATCAGTTCCCAAGGCAGACGCTCCTCCAGATCTATAATTCTGAGGTTAGCTTGGAACCGAAGGAGGCTCTGGGAAAGAGAATAGGGAGACAATTGGATAGGATGTGTTTAAGAAACACACTGGCGAGGTGTTCATAATGAGCAAAGAAATAACAAGAAGTCTGACAGTAGCGTTTTGTACAGGAAAACAATGAGCATTTTGGGACGAGACAGACAGAAAACTGCAGTCTGAACCAGAGAAGTCCACTCTAATGAGATAAAAAAATCACTGAGTCTTAACTTCGTTCTTGGGTGAAGATGGAAGAAAGGAGTAGAGCCTGCCTGTGGGTTTTCGGATAATGAGAAAGAAATGGGTAACACTGAAAAGGAAACGTTTTCATGCTTAAACTGGCAATGAGATACCAAAGATAGCTAAAGATAGGAAATTGGATAAGAACTGAAAACTCAGAAGGATAACAGTTGATCTGTAGTAGTTTGGGGGATGAAAGAGTATAAAGGGAAAATAAGAAAGAAGTTGAGAGCAGATGAGAGGCTGTAAGTGAGTTTGCCAGAAGCACGGAGCACTGTGATGTGATCCTTCTCAAAAGACAGCAGATCAAGGAGCTGTGTGCCTGAAATCAACGGCAAGATGGAGAAGCAATTTTTTTTTTTTTTTAACTATGTATAAGAGAGGACATCGGTGTCTTTCAGACCAAATCAGAGAAAACTGAGGCAAAAAGCCTTGACAGCTGTGTTTCCCAAATTTGGCTGCACGTTAGAATCTCCCGGAGAGCTTAGAGAAATCTCCTGATGCTTGTGTTGCGCCCCACACCAAGACATCGGAGTGTGTAGGGTAGGAGCCACGCCTCTGCATTTTTTAAATATCTGCAGGTGATTCCAATTTGCAGCAACGTGTGAAAACCACTTATTTATAGAGCATGCCCTGAATGTTTGGAGGGAATTTGAAGAGCAGATGGTGAATGAATTGGTTAAAAAAGAATGACCAAAATCATCTCGTGATACGGAAGTGTGCATTATTAATGACCCACACACATCCTAACACTAGCCACTCACTGGATTGTGCTTGTTTTCTTGACCTCTCACTTCTACCGACGTTCCCTGACAGTTTATTTTTGTTATCGTGATGCATTGAATTTCCTCTTACTATCTCAGTATATTAACATACTGAGCACACAAATTACAGAACTTTGTATGTCAATTGAAAAATGAAAAATGCTAGGTTGATGAAAACTTGGCATAAATTAGTCACAACATATTCAAAAAATGCAGGTTGAATGCTGAGCTGCACACAGGATACGCATAAAAATCTGATGCAGTGATTATTTTGTTCAGCGGGTATTGGATTTATGCCATCGTCCTTTAAATATTAACAACTTATGAGGTATTGGAAATGCTTCTATCCAAATTTGTGAGGTGACTCCAAGTCACAGTTTGCTCCAATTTGGTTTTGCTTTTTTAAAAACACAGTTCGTGTGCATTTTTGTCACAGAAAACTTCTTTTCCCACGAGAAGTCAACCCTTAGCAAAACATCCTGAAAAATGATGGTGTGCATCTTATTTTTCTTCTTTGATTAGGCTTGCTTAATTCTGTATTATCTGCCTTTGCTTTGATGCCAAACAAGATTAAATTTTCAAGTATAGTATGCTAAATTTATAATGTGAATTTAAAACAAAATTACTTATAAGAAACCAACATCAGCACCTAGGGACAAGGCTGAGCTATTAGCATAATTTACACCAGTAAAGATATTCTACCCTAATTATTTGTGGCCAATTATCAATTACTGGTCAATGCTAGAATCATTCACCGTAATTATTTCCCTAAGGAATCTTCCCTGGATATAATGGAGAGTTTCATCATATTTCTTTTCTTAGCAAAACAATTTTTTTTTTCTACAAGATTTTTCATCTACAAGAAAACCAAATCTAAATCTTTGCTACTGAGGATGTCTCTAAGATTTTACGTCTTTGGGTCCTAGATATCCAAAGCAAAAACTAAATATATCCATGGCCGACATTAGAAATTTCTAGAAAGAATGCCTAAAACACTGCTATTTCATCTTCTTATTAGTTTTGATTAATTTCAAATCTGAATTTTTTTTTTTGAAATTGAACAGATTGATTTATACTTCCTAAGTTAACATTTTAAACGTTAATTCCTTTCCTTACATACAGGTTTTTTTTTTCTATTAAAATCAATCGCAAAGCCTGCAAACACTAACGTTACATTTGAATTCCTAATGACTCCTCCTATTGTCTCATTTCTGTTTGAACCTGTCAATCAATGGTGAAAAGTGCTAATCACTCCCAGAAATCCCAATCTTGCTCACAAAAGTACCAGTCACTGAAAAATAATACCGATTGGTCATGGATGGGCAGGAAATCTCACTAGGGATCTAACCGCACAATGGAGTTTATTAAGTCCATTTTGCTCAAATCCAGCTCTCCCTGCATGCAAGGGTTTGGAACTTTAATTTCAAAGTCAGCTAAAACCAGCTAAGGTAACTTATATTCATTAGCCTAGCTCTGACTGAAGCGCTGTGAAATCTCTTGGTTAGTACTTTTGGCTCTGGATAATAGCAGAAGCATTTATTTTTACTCTTTATTTTTCTCCCCTTCTTTTTAAAGAGGGGGGAAGATTCTTAGTTGGATGCTAGTTGTTTTAAATTCTTAATTGGTCCACGTTCTTATTCAGCTGCTTATTATTTTCACATTTCGTTCTTTGGAGTGACTAGACATCCACAAGAAGGATATTTCCCACTAATTCCCCCCATGCAGCAGTGTTCTCTCAAAGCCATGGCCACATTTATTACTAAAAAGCAGCTATGCTGTGTACATGCAGCATGGGCCACAGAGTATCGTAGCCTCAGGTCACAGAGAGGGATGAAGGTCAGCAGGCTTATTGTCCACATTATGCAGAACACCAACTTTCTTTCAGCCTTTTTTTTTTTTTTTTTAACTGCAGCTTATTTGCTTTCTGTGAGGGGGCAGCTGCAGGGGGCTGGTGTGAAGGAAGAAGAGGAAGACGGTAGTATCATTAAAGAATAAACAGTAATTACCTTGTAGAAATCTCTAGAGTGATCGATTACCTCTCCAGCTTATAAGAATAGGCCTGGGAATATACAATAATTGATTTCTATTACTTATGTGTGTTTTCCTTTTCACTTTCCGAAGAAGCAATGTAGTTTAATTGACTTTAATTCCAGATTACGTATCTTTATGACTTTTTCTGGAGTTGGCTAGGGATGAGTAGAGTTGCTAGCCCCCTGAGCCGTATTACCCATCGGAAGTAGGCAGGTACGTGTGTGTGCCCGCGTGTACGTGTGTGAGCTATCCTATGTTGCATGTCATCACACATCTTGCCCTTATCACTGGGTTGCTTTTGTCTTTTCATGTAGGTACTCGTTTAGGTTTAGATGGACTCAGAGGAATTCCAGGGTTAATCAAAACTTGAGAGCGAGCAGTGGCTTTAGCAAGGTCTGGCACTGGCACAATGGGAACGAGACCTCTCCCAGGCACGCCTGCTGTAAGTTGGGGCACGGTCCCTTGAGCATGCTGGAGTGGGGCGCCATCAGACCTTAAATTGTGCCGTCCCTGTTGTGATGCCACGGGTCTAGTCACGTCCCTGTGAAATCACAGGGGACTGAATTTATTTAACCTATATCTTCTACTTATACTTTGACATCGTGAAAATCAGACAGGTTTTGGAATGACTGTATGCCTTTTCCTGGCTGGGAAATTGAGGCATAGATTGTTACATAGTGCATCTAGAAGAAAAGGAATCAAATGAAACCAGACCTTGCATTTGACGACACTGATAGTGGCTTGGGCTAGATAAAATTTTGCCACTAGACTAAGTAGAGAGGACAGTATTCTCTGAACTGTGTCTCCTGGCTTCCTGGCAAATTAAATCACTTTCGGGGTTTGTGGAAATTTACACATTCTTTGTACACTATATATTCATATGTATACATACCAGAAATGTATGATATATATATATGCATTATATATACATATATATATATATGTATATATAATACCTTTCACAACAAGTAATAAATATTGGCTAACTGACTTTTCTCCCCCTTTTTGAAAACAGTTGTTCCCTTTTCATATTTTTGTTTCCATTGCTTAACCCTGGCATATTTTAGGCGACTGAAAATGCATGTTGTGAGTCTCTGATTCCTGAAGGATTGATTATATCATTTGGGCAGATGCTGAGATGTCCACTTTTTCTTTGTTTGGACAAAAGTGATTAAGATAATATTTATTCTTTGGTACTATAAACAAAGCAATGTTACAAAATAACAAAAGATAGCAGAAGTAAACAATGCCTGCAATACTTCTTTAATTTCAGTGGTGCAAAAGAGCTGCAGATATTGATATAGGGATGCAAAACTCCCTAGGAGCTGGTTACGTCAATATTTGGGGGGCCTAAAGAAGTTTTTTTTTTTTTTAAGAGATGATTTTTTTAAAAGATTTTATTTATTTATTTGAGAGAGAGAATGAGAGAGAGAGAGAGCTTGAAAGGGGTAGGGTCAGAGGGAGAAGCAGACTCCCCGCCGAGCAGGGAGCCGGATGCGGGACTCGATCCCGGGACTCCAGGATCATGACCTGAGCCGAAGGCAGTCGCTTAACCAACTGAGCCACCCAGGCGCCCCAAGAAGTTTTTTAGTTCTTAATATTCTTGTGCACTATGATTCCGTTAATGAAAAATCTACTGGATTAGCAAGAATCGTGGTAGTAGTTAGCACCTGCAGCTTAAAAGATTTAGGATTTTTCTGAATGAATTTTTCTGAGTTTTTCCCTCCTTCTAAGCATGGAGCAAAATTAATTATTTTAACATAACAGATATACAATATAGGAGTTAATTTCTGTTACCTTACTTACACAATGTCTTATAGAAATAAACCCGGTTGCTAAATATCCAAACTACTAATTCTGATATCTAACGTACACATTTCCCTCACAATAGTATAGAAGCATTTTCCAAGTTCGAACGTACAGATTCCAGCTCAGTGAATTCTCAATGAATCGACACTGCCGAGTTGCCTTCTGTCGAAAGAATGATTGCTTTTATGTTGTGTAAAATATTTGTAGCTCTAAGAAGTCAGATTGTAGAATTTGAAGTTGTCACCCTAATAGTGAACGATTTCACAGACAATACGGTGGACCTAAACAGTGCAGCTGAAATATGTAGCCACAGACATTGGGGTATCACTTGGACAATGCCCCAAATAGCATGAGTGACACTTGATGGTGGAACACTGGGCCACTGGTACTTAGTGATCTCGCGCTTTGTCAAGTATTCCTTTTTCTTCCCTTTTATTTTCTCTCCCTGGTGGCTATTTGTCATTCTCAGAAGACTACAGACTTCCCTTCCCCTGGACCTTTTTGAACTCTGCTGTCTTTGAACATCATGGATATTGCCAAAGAAACTATTTACTAGGCAGTAATTATACGCCACCCCCGTGTAAAGGTAAATGATAATGAGGTATGTGCGAAGAATAGGCAGCCCTGTCAAAGGGAAAAAGAGCGGCTTTTAAAACTTAGAGCCATACAAAATGCCTTATAGACTTGTTCTGGAGTAACTGTATCAATTAACCACGCTAAAAGCTCTAACTCAGATGGGCACTGCACACAGCATGTCTACTAGTGTTTTATTATCAAGTCCATTATGATGAGTTCTTGTCCTAGACAAAGGGAGAACAGAAAAAGAATTCAGGCTGACAAATTAGACTTGAAATCAGTTTCATTTACATAACGACTGGAAGTTCATTAATAACAGAGTTTTAATTATTCATGCTCTTGTTTCACTAGATACAGCAGTTTTCCCCCTGCTGTGCGGGATGTCTGGATTAGCTAAAATGAACCTTGGCAAACGGATAGGCTGCCCGGATACTCAGATGCTTTTCTATTTTCACACCACTAGAGATGGGGGTGGGGGTGGGGCAGGAGGGAGTGTGTGTAACAATTGGGGCTGGGTAATGAGGGGGGGTGGAGAGCAGAGGAAGGCACTGAATAGAGAAAAAAGAAAGCTTGCTAGCAGGTTTGGGAAGAGAAAGAGAAGGGAAAAATTGCAATTGTTGTATAAATTTGTACTTGATGGGAGCTTCCACCTGAGATGATAATACTTTAAATATCAATCATTTCGAGATTTCCTGATGGGGCATACTACTAATATGACTCTGTGTGTGTGTGTGTGTGTGTGTGTGTGTGTGTGTGTGTGTGTGTGAACATGCACGCACGCCTGTGATTCTTTTTCTTTGGATATAGGAGCACTAATAGGTTTTTTTGGGGTTTTTTTTTTTTTTTTTTTTGGTTTGCTTGTATTAAAAAAGAGAACGAGAGAGAGAAAGAAGGAAAGAAGAAACTTTTCCCCCAATTCCACAATATCTGGACAAATCTGAGAAACAGGTTTAAAGAGGCTTCAATACAAAGTTCGTTAATGAGAGCAGTGGTGGTATTTTCATTCCTGCTAGTAAGAAATAATGACACTAAGGATACTTTCCCGCAAAGAACTTCAACTGTTTTCACACACATCAATCTCCTGCTACAGTCTCAGCGCCACCTCGTGAAGTAGTTCAGGGCTGATTGGGCAGGGGATTATTGCATTTCTGGTTCATTTGCTGTCTGTATATTTTACGGGCTAATTTAGGTAACTATCTCACGAGAAGAGAATCTATGACAAATAAAAACAAGGCTCAGTTCTTCCCAACACCCCTCTAGCTCAGCAAGGTGGGGGAAGAAGCTGGAGGAGAACCTCTCTTCGTTTTGAAATCGCACGACAACTGCCGGTTGGAACTGCTGTCTTTGGAACTGCTTTGTAATAAAGTTCTTAGTTCGGGGAACCATCATTTATAAGAAACAAATATTTTGAAGAAAAAAAAATTAGTAAGGAGAAACGACATTTAACAAGAGGGAACCGAGTACCCAAGCGCTTTGTCTGTGTTCTCCTGCTTGATTTAACCTTCACAAAAATTATTATATCCATTTTACCATTTTACTGAGGGCAAAATGAAGCCTCAAAGAGACCAAGAGTGCAGCTAGTGAAGGAGGGGGTGAGAAATCAACCTATGTCTGTCTGACACCAACTTCCCCCTGCTACATATGCATCCACATCCAGGAGACAATGGTTGCTAATATGTTTATACAAAGTTGATACAATTTGTTTTATTTTTCTGTTAATTTTCTCTGCCCTCTCACCTCTTAATGATTTTCTACAAAATAAATAGAACGACTTGGGTTTTTTTTGTTTGTTTGTTTTGAGAATATAGATAGCTTTCTTAGATCTTGACTAACCAGAAAGTCATAAAAATCAAATATTTAAACAGTTAATACAGGAGCAAGGTGCTAATATGAACAAGGTCAATTTCTAGTAACAATAATTGAGTAAGAATTAGACAGACTACCTGATAACTTTAAGTCAAATGCCACATTTGTAGATCACACAGGAAAAAAATTAATCACCAGAAGCTGCCACCTTTCATTACTTGAAGTTTGTTTCTAAGTGGGCATTTTGTCCACATACTGTGAAGGGCAATCATGGACTAATAAAGCCAACGTTTTCTTTCTTTCTCCTCTCCCCTTTCCTTCCTTCTTCCCTCCCTCCCTTTCTTCATTCCTTTCTCTCTCTTCCTCTTCTTCTCCTTCTACTTCTTCCTTCTCTTCCTTCTCCTCCCCTCTCCCTCCTCCTCCCCTTCTTCTTCTTCTTCTTCTTCTTCTTCTTCTTCTTCTTCTTCTTCTTCTTCTTCTTCTTCTTCTTCTTCTTCTTCTTCTGTAGGGCTATCAGCTATTCATTTATGCTGTGAAGAGTTCACATTTACTGGCTAGTTTTAAGTTTTATTTACTCCTTTTCCGAGGCAAGTCCACCCACCCAACCCTGTTTTATAAAGCTATCTTTACATCAGAGATTTTGAATGACTAATTATTGCTTCAGAGTGATGAGAAGCTCTCAACACATTTATAATATTTTACCTTTTTATCTCTCTGAAGTATATATAGAGATATTAAGGTACAAAGAGGTTTGACTCAGGGGGAAAAAAAAACACAAGTGTTTTGAAAAGATAAAACAAGATCCTTCACTAGAGAGCTACCCCAAGCAACACACACTAGATTTCAGAGTAAAATACAATAAGTGGACAGTTAGCAATATGTAAACATCAGAATCTGTTCAGATGGCTGGGACATTATTGACTCCAGTGACATCCAAAACGGCACATTCACAAAAGTTGCCTGAGCGATCTGAAATTCAAGCTAAGGATTCCTTCTAAATCTTTGACCAAAGATTACTGCAAAAATCGGATGCTTTTGAAAAAGAGAATGAAAACAAACCTTTTAATAAAAAGCTGAAGCAACTATTTTTTCAAAAATGCCTTAACTGCGCAATGGGTGGTGTGTTTGTGCGGCTTTAAACACATATTTCTTCTGATTTTCTGGGCTCTTTTACTCCTTTAGAAATGTAGAAATATTGCCAAAGGACAAAGAAAACAATGGAAGGTAGTGTGGGAAGAGGAGGAGACGGAGGAGACATCTGGATTGCGTTTGATCTGGCAGCTCTCTCCCCCTGCCCCGTTAGGAAGCTGCTGCCCTGGGCAAGCGGGAGGGGGCTGCCCGTGCTGGTATTTGATTTCCAGGTGCAAGTATTCACTCATCTAAATCCTGACCATATGCTGTCATACATCTGCGGAAGTACTGCTGCTTCCTTTTGAACTGGATAGAAAACGTACACCTGACTGACGCGTGCAAGATAGATGGTCCCGAAGCAGCGAAAACTCCAGCAGTTTTGCAGGGAAGACTGAAGCCATGGAAATGTGTCGAATAGCTTGTGTCCTGACGCGTCTTTTGCCTGGTGAGAGAGGCATTCAGAGGCGAGTCGGTAGGAGCCAGGAGAGAAAAAGTTTCCAGCCCCATTTCGGACCATTTTGTTCATCATTTGTAAAGTTGAAAGGGATGACTCTTCAAGCCCCTAAGGCATATCCAACCCGTGGGAGGGGGGGACATGTTGAAGACAGCAATCCTGCTGCCTAAGATGCAGTTTAGGGGAGAGAGTAAGTTCTAGAGGTCTGCTGTGCAACATTGTGCCTATTGTTGTATCTACACTTAAAAATATGTCAAGAGGCCAGATTTCATGTTAAATGCTCTTACTACAACAAATGAAACCAAATGAAACAACACCATTCACTAATCATTGGCAAACTGCAGTGTTGCGGGACATTGTTATTTGCCAAACGGAACAGAGAGTTTATGTGGGATGATTATTTATTGTGTGCATTTGGACGGCGACATTGGTTTATTTATCTGATTCACAGTTGTGTCATTTGTAAAATGAAGACGATAATGTTTCTCATATTGGGTCTTTGTTAGAATTCAAGATAATACAAGTGAAAGCATCATAGTTGCTTAAAAGGTGGCATATATTGTTACTATGTGACTAAAAGTTAGGAAGCCAGTTTTGTCCATTGGGCATTCAATTTATAATTTGAAGTTACATAAATTCCACAGAGGCAAATTGAAAGGCATGTGTGATATGCTTTCAGGCCTAGGGTCAGTAATGATTGCAAAGGCGGCTCCCATTGTGGAATGATACAGGGCCTCCATTTGGAGAGTGTAACAAGTACTGAGCTGTAATCAGAAGAAAGCCCTTAAAAGGGAACACTTTGAAAGTGTCAAAACTTTTTTATTTCACCTCTGGGCCATTTTATATATAAGCCCAATATTTTTTTTTTAAAGATTCACTTGGCTGGATATCTTTGTTAACTCTGTTTTGTAGAGGTTTGTTTGGGTATTTTTATTATTATTACAAAGGAATGTAATAAAAAGGAAAAATTACAAATATATTTTTATCAGCGGTATTTTACTATATTCCAATCTTTTGATTGTTGGTCAAGAATCAAATACTGTTAACAGTATTATTTTATTAATAAACAAAAACTTAATTCCCTGACAATGGTAAGGGATAAATAATACTATTTTAAAAAATAAAGAAAAACTTTCAGAAAAAGCTGGTTAATATTGAATGTCTTTTTTTCCTAGTGTATTAAAAGTAGATACCTATGTTTTCCTTTTGTAATATTTTGATGTTTTTAAAAATAGAGAATGGAAAATTACTGTTTGTGTTCCACATTAACTTACTATTGAGCAGAAGCATTTTTTTTTTTTCTGTACTGAAGACTTTAGAGACCTTGAATTTTTGTTACACTGAAGGAAAAAATAAAAAAGTAAAGGTTAAGGGAAAAAGAGATTATCCTTACTGCATTTTGCAGCATATGAGTTTGGTAGAATTCTTGTTCCCTTTCATGCATTAATCCTCTCTTGTGACAGATGGAAAATGAATTTAGCACCATACTGGGGGACTCCTTGGATTGTGATTTAAAATATCCAAAGGATAGGGGCGCCTGGGTGGTTCAGTCAGTTAAGCGTCTGACTCTTGATTTCGGCTCAGGTCATGATCTCAAGGTCATGAGATGGAGTCCCACATCCTGTTCCGAGCTCAGCGGGAGTCTGCTTGAGATTCTTTCTCCCTCTTCCTCTGCCCCTCCCCCAGGTCTTGCATGGGCAAAAAAAAAAAAAAAAAAAGATTTTATTTATTTATTTGAGACAGAGAAAGTACGAGAGAGAGAGAGCATGAGTGGGGAAGGGAGCAGAGGGAGAAGGAGAGGGTGAGGCAGACTCCCCGCTGAGCAGGGAGACTGATGTGAGACTCCATCCCAGAACCCCGGGATCATGACCTGAGCCGAAGGCAGACGCTTAACTGACTGAGCCACCCAGGTGCCCCCTAAATAAAACTTTAGAAAATAAAATAAAATATCCAAAGGATAAATAAAATGTGAATCAAACTTACAATTCTGTGCATTGAGTTTCAGGTCAAGTAATAATGTACTAAGGGAGGAAGGGAGCAGAGACAGAGAAGTGAAGTGGAGAAAAGCAGTGATAACAACAACAACAAAAAGATAGCAGAGAAGGAAAGGGGAAGAAGGGAGTAAAAAGGAAGAAAATAAAAGGCAAAAGAAGGAGGCAACAAGTGGGATGAATTCTTTGGAACAGTGTAAAATCAGGAAATATTTTGTGGGAAGGCAACTTGACAGGCAGAAACACAACAATGAAATAAAAACATCCATAATGAAGCCACTTGAAAATGTTTTACTCTCTTGGGTTGAAAGTTGCTGCTTATTTGGGAAAGACGGTGCAATGGAAATGTAAAGTGAGTTTCATCAACAAATGGATATTTATGGACCAGGGACGTGACTAAATTCTGTGAGGCGGATAACTGCTACAGGAATAATGGTTTGAATAGAAAAATAATTTGTATCTTACAAGCATTTGCTATTTCTTTATGTGTCATATCCTAGGTAAATTACTTGAAATCCACACTTACATCGTGAATGTTACACTTTGAAGATAATCTCAGCAATAAATTCTATCAGTGCATCGATACTGAAATCAACTGCCTAGACCCTTATATATTTATTCTTTTGTTTATGAGATTTTTTTACAGCTCATTCTGAAAATGAGAAACTTGGAAATTTGTGATTGTAATTTCTGGTGATTTAAAAGTTATTTGAATTCAAGTTTCAAGTACCTAAATGCTATACCTCAAACACTCACCATGACCTTTGGAAAATCTCAGGATGGCCTCCATCCTTGATTCATCACTTTTTCTTCCCAGTCTTTCTAAAGCCTTGACTTGAACTTCAACTGTCTTAAAATTCCAAATTCCCTTCAGTGTTTGATGCCACATCTATAATGCTGAAATAACGTGTACGTATACGTTTAGTTCTTTCTTCTAAACTTTGCCAAAAAAGAAGAATATATGTAATTTTTTTAATTGATCTCTCCTTTCTACCTGCTCTTTTTTTTTTAAAAAGATTTTATTTATTTATTTGAGAGAGAGAGAATGAAAGACAGAAAGCATGAAAGGGAGGGGGGTCAGAGGGAGAAGCAGACTCCCTGCTGAGCAGGGAGCCCGATGCGGGACTCGATCCCAGGACTCCAGGATCATGACCTGAGCCGAAGGCAGTCGCTTAACCAACTGAGCCACCCAGGCGCCCCTCCTTTCTACCTGCTCTTAAAGGACTTCTCCAACTCCTACACAGAAGGGAAAACAACAACACATGGCTTCTTCTTTTATCATTTTCTAATAAGTAACAGGCCTCTGAGGTGCCTGGATGATGTGCCTCATACTCAGCATTGTAAGCACTGTCACTTTTTATTCTCAAGAGCAAGAAACTTTTAACTATCGCCCCTTTTCCAGGGAGGCAACGAGAGTCACACAGCACAGTGTTGGAGGTGGAATAGAATTCAGGAGTGGCCCATTCCAAAGCCACATCCTTATATATCCCTCCTTCTAGTTAGTTATCCCATATGCCTTAGTTTGCTTCCACCTTCTACCAATAGGCTTCTGAAGCTAAGGTTCTCTAGGGCAACCATCAGGCTCTCCTCAGCTGTGCTTTGATATAGGGACGGGCACAGAGTAGGTTCACAAAAAGTTTTTGGCAAAAATACAGTAAATCCCGTTCCAGCTTTATAATCAAGCTACCCTTAAGTGTTGCAGAAAGCTCCTGCGTCTTCTGGTTAGGTTTCTGATGATCTCAAGCCCATCTGCATGCTCCACCCACAGGGTGCGAGAAGGAAGCTGGAGTATGATATTCCTCGTCATATACGGGGACTCCAGACTTGCAGGTCCATACCGGCAGTCCTAAATTTCTTGTTTAAAGTCATTTACACAAACAGGATGTTCACTCTAAGTTTCTGCAGAGGAAGCCCTTCTACTGGTAAACTGGGAAATTCTCAAATCCCAGTGGCGCATGTGCTTCAGAATCATGGGGACTTTTCTTTCACAGAAATATATGAACAAACCTGGCTCTGTGGAGGGAAAAGAAAAGCAAGAAGCATTCCGATGATGAAGGCCCCAGATGAAGGGAGTGCTCTTAATTTCTGAGCGTTTGTGAAGTGACATGTCCAAGTCTGTAGTCCATTTATTGCTGTTTTGGCTGGCTCTCGCCAGGTGTTTTTCAACGAAGCACTAAACTTCCCCTCGTCGACTCCAAAAGGAAATCTTCAGGTAGGTTTAATGCAGAAGATTAAGACTGCATTAAGATTAAGTCTGAAATGTTCTGCTACCAATTAGCCCTCTAGTATTTCTGTAAGCCTTGAATTTTTGATGTGATCAATGACACCATAGAGCCATCTTCTGTGGAGTGGTTATTAAAGATATAAAAATCAATACAAAGATGATACTTGGAAATCTATATCACGAGATAATGAATCACCATGAGAGCCGACTAAGAAGAATGTCAGCAAACCAAACAAGGTTTGTGCATAACAAAGTATCTCATGCCAGTAGAATTTAAGCTAAATTTTGCATGAGACAGAAGTCTTCAGGCTACGCTTATGATACATTTGCATGACAAGGTTTTAATAAGATGAAAACACAAGCCCAACCAGGCAAAGGGCTTCTAGTAACATTTGGAAAAAAAAAAAAAAAAAAAAGAGTGGGGATTGAGATGTTTACGACTGAGCCAATAATGGCACGATTTAACTTTAACTAATGATAAAATAGCATTAAAACTTTCTCTGTCGGTAATCCTCATTCAATTTCTTTTAAATGAAACATTATTTGCCTGCATTTTAAGTCCGTAAGTACTGATTGTTATTGGAGCTGTGTATTGGAGCTTCACAGAATAGTCCAAATTTAATTTGAACTGGGGATTGATTTCGTTTCCTTCAAAGGAAGATTTTTTTTCCTTCCAAAATTGAGCTGGTGCATGACTTTGCAAGTTCATTTTGGTTTTCTCCTTGACACAATTGTCAGTGACAGGAGAACATTTATGTGTTTTGTCCTTAAGGGACATCACGACATTGCTAATGAAGCCACAAATGACTGGGAGCTATTCTTTGGCTTTAGAGATATGGATTCCCTATGATCTCATGTCATCGCTGACAGAAAAAGCACAAATAAACCAGGCTGCCCTGTCTCCACTACACTAAACCACTGTATATTTAATAGATATAGAGTTTTATGCTTGAGATTTTCCAATTTACAACTACATAAATAAACTTTTATAGACAGGGATTAGGTAAGGGTGTGTTTTTGTGTATTCTGGGTGGTGCAGAAGTCATAAATGTTTCTATTTCCTTCTTTCTTCAGGCACATATACGAGTCCCTCATTAGCACTCGTCAGTGGCAACCATTCTAGAAAGACCTGCTCATAACCACTGACTGTCAAGTCCTTAATAGCAAAGCCTGGCTCTTCATTAACCAGTAAGCTTACTGATTTACCAAGAGATGTCTTTGCTTTTCTTGGAATTTTTTCATCCATGTCTCATCCTAGTGCCAACACCATTTCCAGAAAGTGAGACAACGATTTGTTTATGCTATTTCATATTACGCATGGTTTTCTCTGTGTTTTCAATGCATGTTTCAAAGGTTGCCTTGATCAGTCAAGGTGGATTTCCCAGAGATTTTTTTTTTTCTCCCAACATGTCATGTAACAATAAGAGAGCTAGATACACCTTATGTAGTCTTAACAAGTCTCCAGTTTTGACTTAATTTGTTTCCCTCCCTTTCACCCCCTGAGGGTCCCACAACAAATGAACCGTTCAGTAGTATAGAACAAGGGGAGTTAGTTTAGATTTTAATAAAACACAGACCTCTTGTGGGCAGTATCTACACTGATGCCGAAAGCATGCAGATTAAAATATTGTAGTGTCTTGATTGTCCTGACAACTCCCGATCATCCTCCTGAGCCCCCATTGCCTGGGAAACCTCAACACCCACAGGGGTTCAGTTCTCAGCCTCATCAATGGTACTAATACCTCCGCTTCTTTATCTTTGTCTGTAGAATCTACACTACAGAGGCATGAATATACTTAGCTGTTTCTCAATACTTTTAGACTCAGGATTTAAGTTGGGTAGTCCCTCATATCTCTTTTAGGTAATGTGAGGGGGAAAAAAAAAGAGGTGTGAGAAATGCTATTCTCACAGGCAAGAGGCTTATAGGTAGCATTTAAGGAAGTATATATATTTTTTGGAACAAAAAGATTTTGCAAGCTATGGAAACTTTTAGTCTTCATAACCTTTGTCCTGTTCTCTTGGGGATGGGTTTTGATGCCTTGAAAGGTATTATTCATTTATTTACAAATAGCTGATGATGGTATGCTTTGTGCTAGTTGCTAAGGATACACCTTATGGGGGGGGAGGCGGGCGGCTGAGGAAGGTATTCAGTAAGACTGAAAAGCTGTTTCTCCTATGAGGTCACATTTTAATGCTTTTTGGGGAAATGTTGGTTAGTGTCCTTACAAGTTTGGTTATCAAATAAATCCAAACTGGGTTAAGTGTCTAAATCTGGGCAGAATAATCAAACATTATTTTTCATAGGTGGAAGAAATGAGATGCTTAGCAATTACATAAAAGCAAAGTCCTTCCTAATTGTCTAAAGGATAAAAACTTGAACCCAAAAATTAGGCAGGTTAGTCACATGGAAAAAGTTAAGTTTTCAGACAATGTCTGTTCACCAGATAAAAACTGATGAATCACTCTTGATAAAATGAGCTTAGGCGATAAAAAGGCTAGATATCTAAACAAGAAAATTTCATTTTCCATGTAGTTAAGATGGGCTTATGGGCAGGAGATAAAACCCACAGAGGGCATTTTCAATATTAGATGAACACAAAATAGTTTTTTAGATCTTTAATTTAATTTAGAAATCAAGAAGACCAATGTATTATTTTATAATACCATGTCTTATATAACCTAATATTAATATATTTTTCTAGCTTCTGTGCAATAAAACAGAGTAGTTTTAATTAACAGGAAGTTAACACATAATGGAAGCAAAGAGAATTATCCAGGAGTTTCACACAAAACCTGATCTTTGTAAATAAGCCCAGAATTAAGACTACTTCTAGACCTCTGTGAATCAATGCTTCACTAGACCTCTTAAAGGTCAACCCCCCGACTGGTCACTTGGCTTTTATGAATCCAGGGAATTGGATGAATCCAAATCTTAGAGGGTCTAATTTTAGAAGAAACAAAGCAGGATAAAAATATATTAAGGCAGGGAGAATTGAAGTTAAAACACAACCAAATGTGTTGGAAAAAAATTGGAAAGAAATATAACAAAATGTTAACAATGTTTTTCTTGGGGTGTTGGCATAAACAATGGCTTTTATTTTCTTCCTTGTATGTTTTGAAATTTATAAATCATCAACAATAGCACTTCTACTCTACCCAGAAAAAAAAAAAAGATCAATGACAAGTACAATCTAGTGGTTGAAATTACTGTTATATACAAAATGAGTACATTTTACCATTGGTAATGCCTTTGGCTATAGAGGAAAGATGATTTCCATAGAAGGATTACAATGTTTTATATCTAATTAGTTGGGAAAGCTTTAGGCAAAATCAGAACCACAGATCCTGGAAGCTGAATACAGTGAAGACTTAAGAGACACGAGGAAGAAAAGGTAAGATCAATGGAAGATCTTCCAGACAGTGAGAATCGTCAGTTAGAGAGTGGGTAAGAACATGAAGAATGTGAAAACAAGACAAAATGAACTTTATATGAAAGTGAATAATAAATGAGAAGAGATTAGGAAGTAAACTAGCCTTGAATCTGAAAGTAAAGACTCATGACAGGATTCTGTATTTTGAATGTCAAAATTAAGGAACTCCTTTGGGAAATAAGTCTATGGAATGAGCAAAATCAACCTTAGAGTCAGATTGATTTCTACTTGGAGGGGGTATCTGAGGGGGGCTTGAAGTCATTAGCATTGGGTCCGTTTTATTAACACCATTGCTTTCCCTTTACTTCCAAGAAAAAGCACATATGATGCTTTTACTCTTCATAATTCACTTGCTTAGTCAAATACTCATTGATTTTTCTGAATCTGTAGCCCATCTCTTGCAAAACATTCATTGACTTCATGGGACTAAATAATAAGTATTGGTTGATGTTAATGTACATACATGCAATAAAACTGTCAACTTAGTCATCTTCCTGGTATACCTGAGTATATAAGAAAAGCATCATTAGACAGTGAGGCAGCACCGTCTGAGAGGTAGTGCACATAATGGAAAGAGGATGCCCTTTGACCTCAGATAGACATAGGTTCAAGTCCCGGCTCTGCTATTTTCTCCTTGCTAAATTTGATCAAATTAAATTTTTGAGCCTCATTTCTTTATCTTTAAACCAGGGACATTACCTTCTTCCTATATATAAGTTTTGTGAGGATTTAATGAGATATACATAAATTAAAGCATATGACAGAATGCCACACATGCAATAAACTCTCAACCCATGGTAGCTATGATTATCACTGCCATCAGCATACTCACAGTTTACTTTCACAACATAATGCAAATCAGAGTTTCAAGAACAGTATCTAATTTTAATTTTCTTTGTGTGAATCAAGTTTTGGATTATTAATATAAATGATCTCATTTTTTCCTTAGATGGCAAATGTTAACTCATAGAACGAATTCAGGGACTTATCTTCTGTATTCTCAAATCTTTCCCTATCAATGTCAATGGTATTAGTTTTCCCTTCCTCAATTGGTTCATTTTGGGGCTGGTCAGAAACCCAAAGAGAGCAGGTGATGGGCCAGCAGGGACAGCTGAGGAGCCTGAGTCCTCAGGGAGAGAATGTGTATGCTTGATGAGCTCTGAGACCCTGGATTTCTGTTTTGGATAGATGGGGTTACTCAGGAAGCTTTATGCCCAAGGCCAACATTTGAGTTCAACAAGTTCAAAGACTTGAACTCAGCTACAATAGCTCTAGTTCTTCCTGAGGGGAATGAATTCTTTCTATCCACGATAGAATCTTCACTATTGCAATGTGAGAGGGGAGCCTCATAGTCCAGGTAAGCTTGCGATTTTGGTGGGATGTCTATTCTCTAGTGGGCATGGAAGAGTGAAAGACCTGTTTGTTGGGATTTACCTGGCTTTCACTGTGAATGAACCAGCCCCTTCATCTGACTACTCCTTTGCTATGTTTTTAGTGGTCAAATAGCTCATTCCATAGACCCTGGATAATATAAATACAGGACCATTGGTTATTTGGCCTTGAGAAGAACTACATATCCAAGCTCTATTCATTATTAAAATCCCCATCTTGGATCCCACCTCTTCCATCATAAATCCATCACGTAAATCCCTACAGAATTTATAATTTATAATACTGAGATGAACACACACATATATTTTTTGTGATGATAGTGTTTATTTTGTATATGTTGATTTCACTTTTATAAATAAACTGCAGAAAGCAGGGGTCACACTTTATACTCTTTTTATACTCTTTGTTGTGAACAGTTGTGGAGATATTAGAGACCCCCCAATAAAATTAGTTAAATAACTTAAAAAAAAAGAGGTTTCTAAACATCTAGTCAGTGAGACTAAAATAATACATTTAGCTTGTACTTTTTTTGTGTGATTTTAAAGTTTCTAGTGAATATGAACAGGCTTCATTTTAAACTAACCCTTTCATTCTTGAGATGATGGAATCAGTGTGCAAGAGGAAGGGGCAGACAGGTTGAAGGAAAGCCTGAGAGCAGAATGTGGATTTGGTGCCTGTTAGAATTTGCTAGACATTTTTGTTGCTTCTAAGTTTTTCTTAAAAATCAGCCTTCATTTTTGAAACTCCTTTATTTATTTCTTCAAATTTTATATAAAAAATTTTAGTTAGATCATTGCTAATTGTTCAAGATCACTCGGAAAATTCAGTTGGAAGTTTGGGACTAGAATTCAAAAATGCTATCCCAGCCATGTATTTTTCACCATGACACTTACCTGATATGCTGGTTATAGGGAATAGACATTATCCATTCATGTTTCTTACATTACCATAGCAATCAAAGTTTATTTATAGCATAAAGACCCCAGAAAAATTATGCTGGAATATTTTAGCATAAAACAATTTAAAATTTCTGAAGTATTACACTAAAGCATTGTCTTAATAGCTAGTATTATCCCTTCCACCATAACTATTACTTGCCTTTCTTTTTTTTGTTTTTTAAGATTGTTATTTATTTATTTGACACAGAGAGACACAGCAGGAGAGGGAACACAAGCAGGGGGAGTGGGAGAGGGAGAAGCAGGCTCCCCACTGAGCAGGAAGCCCGATGTGGGGCTCGATCCCAGCACCCTGGGATCATGACCTGAGCCAAAGGCAGACGCTTAATGACTGAGCTACCCAGGTGCCTCATGCCTTACTTTCAATATTATAGTGGTGTGATCTTTTTCAAGATTATACTAAGACAATAATATTTGTGTGATCATTATTCAAGCCTATATTGAGATCTACTGTATTTACTGGATATATTTTGAAAATAGGAAAATGAAAGAACTATTCAAACCAACATATGAGTAAAAGTCATGATGGGGAATGGTATCTATTATTTTTCCAATAGATTGCCTATTATTAATACCTATTATTTAAAAGATACATCATTACTTCTACTTTGTCAAATATTGCCTGTTTAAATGATTTTAACACTAATATCACTATGAACTAAATATTATAATAGTATATGGTTAATTAAAAAAAAGATTCTAACTTCAGTTTAGGTCTTACTTCTTATTCAAATCAATAGTCTTTAAATGGCTCAGCAGGTAACTTGTTTAAAACTTATAATTAACCGTTTTCTACCTTTGGTTATTAAAATAAAAATATATTGCCATAATCAATGATGGCATTTGTAAGAAATATATAAATTATGTAAAATAAACCATATCCCTGTATGTGTTAAAAGATCAGTTGCACATATTTATATTTTCAAAGTTATCTTTAGAAATAGGATAGTGATCAGTTGCATTTTGGAGATGAGAAAACTAGGTCAGAGAGCAGTTACTGACCCAGAATTGAACCTAGGTGTTCCAAGGTTTTATAAACCGTACAGTGGTGTTATTTATTTTCTTTTCTGTGTTCTGTTCCTTTCAGTCCTGAGACAGGGGGATGATAGATTTTAGAAACACGCTTTTGCTCATGGAGGAGGGAGAAAGCCAAGGACTTGTTCTGACCAACTAGCACGATGGTTAAGTTTATTAGAAGAGAAGGACGGATATTTGTGGAAACACAGACTCCTGGCAAATCTACTGGAGAGATGAAGTCATTAGCCAGATATAGGCTCATTAAGCTCTAATGGTGATCATAATCATCCATTTGTGATTTGGAAGAATGGTGCCTCCATCCCTTTGAAAGGTTTTTGTTTTGTAGATCCCTTTTTATTCTGCTTCCTGAAACTCTATGCCAATTGATGTTTGCATGTTTCTGAAACGGCTATGAGTCTTCTAATTGATTCTCCCGCTCCATTGTGCTGCTAAGCTGGCAGGCACCAGCTTTCAGGTCACTTTCCACGTCCCACCACCTAGGGCTAGCCAGGGACCCATTCAAAGGGCAACGGGATGCCAATTATTTCCCTTCCTGGCATTTACATGAAAGGTAGAATATATCTCGTTTAGGAGAAAGGCTGCAAAGAGGAAATTGGGAGTTTGCTTCCCTTAGTAATTCCCACAACCACCAAGTTTCTGGACTAAAGGAAAATGAAGAAGCTGAAACAAAGTGAGGAGGTAGAATAAAAGCCCTTTAGTTAATCAGTAAATTTAGTGTTTACTAGGTGCTAGGCAATATTCCAAATGTTTTGCATCTACTCATTTGTTTATACTGTGCCACAGCTCTTGGAAGTGAGTACTATTATTTCTCCCACTTTGTAGATAAGAAAATCGAAGCCCACCGTGTCATAGCCAGTAAATGGCAGAACCGCAATTTGAATTTAGGTTGGCTCGGAAGCCGAGTCTTCTCACCATTTCACTATAGGTGATATCAGAGATCCTGTATGTACCTTCATATAGATTTGATACCTTCTAGAAATAAACAATTATTTAACAAGCAGGAAAGCAAATGATGACTGATTTAGAGAAACAAAAATATGAGGCCATCCTCTATAAATTCCTTTACCACATACTTCCTCATCTGGCTTTGCCCGTGGTAGAGGTGGCCTTAATGGGATGTTTTGTACCTCCTGCTACTTCTACAAAGGAATGCATCCCAATACTTTTGGGCTTCATGTATGCAAATAACGGCTCGAATCGTTTTCCAATCGACTATGTGATTTGTGATGTTCTGGCATCCCCCAGGGCAGGTGCCTCTTAAGATCGTGAGAAGACGTCTATAAACAATTGAGGTAGGTAGCCAGCCTTAAGCAACACATTGTACACAACCTGACACTGGAAGAGCCAACCTGCAGATGCAGTTTATTGTTCCCACAGCACAACCCAGTCTCCAACAGATGGATGAAAAACAACACATTTACACAATGCTGGAATTCATACTATAATTGAATCCATAATGTCATATTTTGAAATTAATCGTTTACCTTATGAATCTATGTAGGCTCCATACTCTTCAGAACTAGTTGCGTGGTTTAGAGTGAGTTGTCTGAGACCTAGAAGGAAGACAAACAAACCCACAGTTCAAATTCAGCATGAAAAGAATATCAATAGGATTGAAGACACATTTTCAGTGTACATCAAATATTGCTTTGAGTCAGATGCATTTACTAGTTCGGCGTTTCAGAGAAGATAGAATTTAGATGACGTGGGAGATCTGTGTTGGTGTCCCTGTGCTTTAAGAATCAGCTCAGACAAAAACACGGATGGGTCTAAAATGTTCCTGGAACTGAGCAGTGTAACTGAACCCAGGAGGCAGGAGCAGGCTGCCCACCCCCCCACCTGAGGGCATGGGTTAATACAAAGATCAATTGCGCTCTTATCTTGTTAGTCATTAGACAGCCCAGTGATGCCACCTGCTTACTTTCAATGTGAAAGTACGGGCCAGCGATTGCAAAGCTGCCACCATTGCTTGGGATCCCCCTTTCTTTCTGCTCTGGTGATACGAGGGAAGAGGCCAGAGTCAGACACTTAGAAGCCGAGCATCTGTTCCTTCGGTAAGCACAGATGTGAGCGAGGGCAAATCAGAAAGCAAGTCTTTACCCAGGGAAGGGAGGGTGCGTGGTTTCCTCTTCGATGATTATACCACAATGTGAGGAGGTCATAAAGTTAATATTAATGTGAACGCAAGAAACATTTTCAATGGAAAAAACAAAATGGCTCAGAGGATTTTTCTTCTTTCTTTAGGTAACCGTATCCCTCAGATCTGGCACGGCCGTGTATTAAAAACTCACAGAGTACATAAACTTTGTGTGTTTGCTTGAATGGTCTTCGGGGACCATGGCCTGTTTTTCAGTTGTCAGTTATTCTTTTCCAAAAGCATAAGGAAAGGTTTACCTGGCTCACTTTAGTATCAGTTGACAATGATTAAAATTTCAAAAGAAACATTACACGTGTCCTAAAGCAAAGAAAGTGCCTGCTCACCATTCGTGGACAGGGAAGAAACTTTATTTTTTTATATTGGTAATGGGATCTTTTTCCTCAGAAGCCAGTGTCTACTTCTCTGAGCCTCTGCAAACGGCAGCTGTAAATGGGCCTCCTGACTGTTTTCTCACCCCTGACACTAACCACACTCAGCCGACATCACACGTGTGAGGGGTAGGCTCCACACCATTCCACCTTTGTAGCAGATAAGTATTCATTTCTCTCTTAATAAAATGAGTATGTTTAATTTACCTGTACATACTTGATGGAAGGCATATTTATTATTTATCAATTATTACTATCCGAGCAGAATTTATTTTACTACGAGTAATAGCTTTCTCTCTCTCTCTCTGTTGAGCATGCCTATTCCAGTCAAAAACATTTTGCAAGGAGTGAAATGCTAACTTAGAGAAACGGTGAGATGTAGCAGTTAGCTACAGTTTCTCAAAGTGCTGAGATGGTAAATCCAACTCGTGGCCTGTTAAGTACTGCTCTCTCTTATGTTTACTTTAGGCTCTAAAAATCAAGGTACTATATGAAGGTTCTGAATACTTAAAATTCATTCCTAATGCAGCAGTGTGTAGATGGATGGATTTTCCATCAAGTGAGTCATACCTGCAAGAGAAAATCAAGCACTGTCTCCAGCCTAAAACAGACATAGTTTAATCAAGGGACCAGACCAAGAAATGAGTGCCTATTAAAAAAGCATTATTTAGTGAATTTTTAAACAATAGAATTCCAAGATGGGCTAACTATAATGCATTTTGGAGGCTAGATGAGGTATTAGTTGTTTCCTGAATGTAAAGGGACTTATTAATATCATTTGTATCCTTGATGAAAGTATGTTGTGAGGAAGATGGTTCTCTTATGGTTTTATATGTATCAATTACTAAAAAGAGAGCAAAAGAGTAAGTTTTTGGAGACTGGTAATTTTTAGTTTTTCAACAAACTGTAAGTTTGATGGGAAACGGAGCAGGATTTTTAAAAACGTGTTTTATGAACACAAAGGCTTTGATGAGATGGCTGAGGGACGCTGCAAAGCTTGACCTTAAAATGGTTGATGAAAAACGGACATACACCCTTCTTCCATGTGACCTTGCATCAAAATGACGGTCCTTGGATGCAGTTCAACCAAGTCTAATATTGAATTTTTGTCCCTAGCACCATGGTTTATGATGAGGGTCCCACATAACTATAAGGGCTCTACAATGAGTAACAAAGGAAAGTATGCTAGGTAAACTCATTTCCAGGCTTCATACTGTCCTTGGTTATGTCCACTTACAGATGAGCATAATATCTTAGACCCCCATGGTTGAAAAAGCTAAAGGAATAAAGTAGCACTTAAGGTTTTTTTCTTGCCAATTTCTTCATCTCATGGTTAGCTAATAGACATGAAATTAACATAGAAATCATGGACGTCTGATTATGTAATTTTGTAAAAGAAAGATATTTTCATCTGTAATAAAGAGGCTCATTTTAGGGCGCCTGGCTGGCTCAGTCGGTGGAGCATGAGACTCTTGATCTCAGGGTTCTAAGTTCAAGCCCCACTTTGGGTGTAGAGATTACTTAAAAATAAAATCTCTTTTAAAAAAAAGAAGCTTATCTTGTAGGATGAATTAATATTGGCTATCAAACTATCCTATGTTTAAGGGGCGCCTGGGTGGCTCGGTTGGTTAAGCGACTGCCTTCGGCTCGGGTCATGGTCCTGGAGTCCTGGGATCGAGTCCCGCATCAGGCTCTCTGCTCGGCGGGGAGTCTGCTTCTCCCTCTGACCCTACCCCCTCTCATGCTCTCTCTATCTCACTGTCTCTCTCAAATAAATAAATAAAATTAAAAAAAAAATCTTAAAAAAAAAAGATATCAAAGGTAACTGAGTAATTGTTGATAACTGTAGTATTCAGTACAGTTTTTGAATGGACAGCCAGACTTCTATTTATATTTGAAAATGCATGGTTCAAAAATTTTCAATGTTTTCTTGACAGTTTAGGCACATGGTTTAAAATTTCAATGCATACCATATTGGATAATTTAGAAAGTTACAGAAATAGAATTAATTTTATATATGTCTTTTACATACAGAACATACATATTAACTTTGTGAGCAAACCTATTGAGGGCAGCATTAACCAGGTGTGGTCAAATGTACAAAATAAAATATTTTTGCTAAAGTTTGAGAATGCCTTCTATATATATCAGAAGGGGTCTTGCTAGTCACCCTGGAATACAACATTTATTACAGTTGTTGAATAAAAATTTCCCTCTTCTTTAAGAAGAGTTACTCTTTGTGTACTTTCTTTAAATTTTGAAGTCAGTTTCTTTGGGAAAATTTCCAACTTGAAAACAATAGCGTTTAAAGAACTCTGACATCTGAGTAATTCTTATCTGTGCAGTAGTAAAAAAATGCAAGGCCAGGACTTTTACCAGTCAATTGAGAATGAGTATTCTTTAAACCATACTTTAGGGGGAAATCTATGAGATTCAAGAAGAAATAAATTCCAAGTAATATGAAAGCAACATTTTGATCATCAAGATGCAAATGAAGAAACTATAATTCTGAGTATATACTGAGAAGGGAGTATATAATTCAATATGAAAAAAAGCTCAAAAATGAAAAGAAGCCAGTTGAGAGAAAAAGTGCATCTGATGCTATCTTATCTAGAGAAAAAAGGGCAATGAAATGAATTTAAGTAAACTAGAGGGAAATTTCTAGTCTTATCTTTTTTTTTGCCTTTTACAATTAAATAAGGCAAAATTATTTTGAGAAGTTTTGAGGAAACTCCACAGCCTTAATATTTTGTTATTGAAAGAGGTCCTGTCTTTTCCATGGCCTCTGCTGGAACTATGATGATTGACTCTTAAAACTCTTAACTAACTGGGGCGCCTGGGTGGCTCAGTTGGTTAAGCGACTGCCTTCGGCTCAGGTCAAGATCCTGGAGTCCCGGGATCGAGTCCCGCATCGGGCTCCCTGCTCGGCAGGGAGTCTGCTTCTCCCTCTGCCCTCTTCCCTGTCGCGGTCTGTGTCTCTCATTCTCTCTCTCAAATAAATAAATAAAATCTTAAAAAAAAACAAAAAACAAAAAACTCTAACTGTACCTTCTATTTCAGAAGCAAATGTAATCGTTAGGGAAGATCAGCTCTGCCGCTTTCTCTGTTCCGCTGCATGATGTAGGCTGAGGAGGCTTTTGAGGTCACAACTAATATTATCATTTCCCTAATTTAAACAACAGCAACAACTCTGAATACTCTTGAGTGGAATGGAGCTTTCATAGATGCAAGACTGGCCTCTTAATTGGAGCCTCATATTCCAGGATGGGGACATTAGACAGGAGGCAATCAATTGGGAAGGGCTGAGGATGTTTGAGCAAGGGAGTGAATTAACCAGAAATCCAATTTAAGTAGATGGAAGTGTGTGTACTATAGATCAGAGCAAGGACAGAAAACGGATTTATCCAATAATTAACCCAACAAATACTTTGAACGGTGTTTAACATTTGATAGTACTATTTTAGTAATGATATTCTATATTAATAATATAGTATGTTCATACTATAATAATATTTAATAGTAGTAGTACTAAGTTTAATAAATAGTTCTTTTTGGTACGATTCGATACTGAGGATAGAGAGGTGAACTAGTTGGTCAAGGTCTCTATTTTCACAGACAGAAAACAGACATAAAACATCACACAATTGAGAGAGAAGGAGGGAGGGAGGAGAGAAACCTGTGTTTTAAGCGTGTCTAATTTTAGAAGAATGCTCTTTTTATGTTAAGCTGAGTCTAAAGCTGTGAAGATTGGATAGTAGGCTATTGTTATAGTCCAGACAAGTAAGAGATTAATGAGAACCTAGACTAGGTAGAAGCTGTGGGAATTAAAAGGAAGAAAAAATGCAAGAGGTATTTCAGAGACAATCAATAGAAATTGGCAACCACTGAGATGTGCAGTACAAGAGAGGGAAGAGACCTAGATGAATTAGAAACGTGGAGTCTCACTGAAGAAATCGGGATGCTGTTAAGAGAAATACAGATGTCAAAAGACCCAAGTAGTTTGATGGGGTAATGGTGGATTCGGGTGTGGTACCTTGTGTTTTCTGTGTCAAAAAGTCTCATGGAGGTGACAATAAGTAGCTGGGACTGTAAGATTATAAATTAGGGGAGAAACTAGCACAAGACAGTTGGGTGTCATTCTGATGGACAGTTAAAGCTGTGGTATTGTCTATAATCCTCAAAGGCAATGGAAGAGTGGGGCCTCCACTGAAGTGGGGGTTCTGGGAAATGATGTCATTAGGGGGAAGGGAGAGAGATAAGGCAAGTAGAAATAATACCAGTTAAATACTGATTCCTACGTGATCAACACGGCTCTGAGCACTCTACGGGAGGTCAGTTCACTTCATTTTCTTTTCATTTTTTTTTTTTTAGAGAGACAGCGAGAACAGGAACACAAGCAGGGGGAGTGGGAGAAGGAGAAGCACGCTTCCCGCGGAGCAGGGAGCCCGATGTGGGGCTCGATCCCAGGACCCTGGGATCATGACCTGAGCCAAAGGCAGACGCTTAACGACTGAGCCAGCCAGGCGCCCCAGTTCACTTCATTTTCACAACGACCCCTAGAGAGCAGATTTTGTTATTAACCCTACTTCATAAATTAGGAAATGGGACTACAGAGAGGTTGCTGAGGCCCACACAGCTCATAGGAGATAAGAGTCTCAGAGGCCCTGTCCTTAACACTAGGCTGGAGTGCCTCTTAGGTGGAACAAAGGATTATGAAAAGAGGGCTGCTCTTTACTAAAACAGATATCCTACAGATTAAATTTGAGTGGTTAGGTTAGGAAAGCATAGTGCTGAACTTGAGAGGTAAAGCAACATGCATGAGAAACAAGGGCACAGAGAGGGCTTCCATATTCAGCAAATGATGACATGCAAAATAGTTTTGTTAACACTTTCGACAGGTGTTTTGAGGACAAGTTCAGGATTCTGTGAAAGTCTATACGTGGGGGGTCCTAACCTATTATGTGGGAGGTACAGGGGGTTGCTATCAGAGAAGTCTACCTTGAGAAAGTGGCATTTCACATCTGGAAGGGCATTCCAGATGTGAGGGCCCTTCGGCAGGAGGAACTTACAGGATTCAAGGAATAAAGAAATCTGGGGCAAAGATAAGGGAGAGGAGGCCCTAAGGATTCTGGACTTTATCCTAAGAGTAGTGGAAAGGTATTGAAGGAGATTAAGCAGGAGAGTGACAAATTAAGGCGCAGAGAGTTTAAGGAAACTGGCGGAGATCATACAGCTGCTAACTGAGCCCCAAGGAAACCCAGATCATGCCAGCCCCAAGGTCCTCCCTCTCACAAAACTCTATTACTGTCCAGAGCTGGACATTTTGCCAAATGTTTAACAATCAGATCCCTGGGGGAAAAGCAATGATTTGCAGCATTTTTTGATATTAGTGGTGTCATTGCCATTGTGGATTTTAAACTACTCATGTGTCCCAAGTTACCAATGCAGAACTGGGAAGAGATGCTCCCTATCACATCATGTTATGATATTTTTAACATTCAAATGCAATAAGCGGCAACACCCTCAAGAACATAGAGAACAGGGCAATGTACTGCAATAATTAGGAAGTGATGAGTTCTGTGTATTTATTGACTTTGTTTTTAATATAACATATTTAAATCAAAATGTATACAATTAATTTTTAATAGTGGCTCTCTGGGGGAACAGACAGCCTGCCAAAGTCCTGAAAACTTAATAATAGGATCTCCTGAGCAGGTGCAAGCTGGCACCACCTCAAAGAACCATGTGTTACGTGCAGGTTTTTATTATTGGTTCCTGGACTCTTAGATAAAATCTCACTCATGTCTTTGTACTTATTGTGTGGATCATCGAGCATATTCAATGAGAAGAAGGCATTTTTTTTTCCCCAAGAAGGAGTAGAAGAGAGGAACTTGGAGGAGGCAGGCCTGTGCAATGTCCTCCATGGGGATACCAGGTAACTGATAGCAAACATTTCTGGTCCATTTTTTTCACCTTTGCTGTCAAACAGAGCAAGATTCTGGTTTCAAATACAAATTTAAAACTGTTGCACTGAAGCTAAACTTATATTCTCTGTATCCATTATCATTCAGTCCTATGATTGTCATGCAACCTCCTCTTTAGGAAAATCACTGGACCCTAAAATAAAATGTTCAGAAACATGCAAATGAAAATGGCTCAAACTCTCAGACTTTGGCAGTGTTACTTGAGTGCTGTGGCCTCAGAAGGGACAATCATAATATTTTTCTGGCTGTCTTGTCTTGATTTATAATTTGAATCTCCATAAATGATAATAGAGAGGGCAATTATCAAAGAAATGGAAAGGGCAATTATCATTAAATTGAAAACACATCACACATCCAACAGGATGAATGACTGAGCTAAAAACAGATTTTGTGTATCTTGCAACTGTTCCAAAAGAACCTAATGGAAGCAACTTCATCTCCCCACCTCCTCCAATTAACCAGATGACTTTGGATATATTTTCCTTTTTTTTTTTTTTCCCTTTGGATGATAACACAAGGCCTGTTAAACTAATCTGCCTGAATACTGACACTACTTAGGAGATGTAAATTTATGAGACTAAACCAGTTGCTGTTTGCCTAGTGTGAAAAAAAGCTTTCCTTTTTTTTTGTAAAAACAGTAGAGAAAAATTAGTTCCCTTGTTTGTACATTTGTGATTCCAGGAGACTGCAGACGCCCGTCTCATCTGCCCTTAACCCTTGCAATGAATCTTTTTAAGTGAGACAACACGGTGTTTTTGTTCATGAGGTTAAATAATAGACTAGACAGTGAAATTCCCCTAAAGGGCTTTTGTCTTGTTTGGATAAATTGAGCAAATTATAATCCAAACTATAGGTATTAGTGATCACTACTATAAATACGGAAGCAAGAGGTAAATGTTTAGGCATGCCTTTTGTGGAGAATTCTTACCATTGGGATTTACTGTTTTAAAGAGTGGAATTAGAGACATGCTCTGGAAGGGGGAAAGCGTGGAAGGAAGAAAAAACAGAACAAAAATTCCTTTTCGTTAGCACATCTGTATAGTAAAAATAGTGGTGGCATGAACGTCAATATCTGCCCATATGAAGCCTTATATAAATCTGATCAGATCATGATAGGGAATAACAAGGGTTCCCCCTTTCATGTTAAGCTCTGGCTTGCTTATCTTTGTAATATATGGATTATGAAGAAACTAAACATGGAACGGAAATGCTCAGATGAATTTAACTTATATTTATTTCATCTGGGTTTCTGCTTTCCGCATATTGGTTCTTGACAGAACCACTGGTCCTTGACCTGCCATTGTTAATGCTTAACCAAGATTAGGTTTGTTGACTTGAGAACAAAGAACCATAGGATGATACTAGCCCATGTGGCTATACTCTTAGTTACAGAGCTCAGGTATTGTGGTAATAGATGAAAAAGAAAATATAGTTCAAAAGAAAGACGGAAAGAAGACTGATATTTACTAATCACCTATTATTTCTCATGCACATGTAATTTTAATGTAGTCACTATCTGGTATCAAACCTGTATTTGTACATCCTCCCCTGCCCAAACAAAAACAAATCAATTATATTTTACTATGCTATACTGTGACTTTTGCAAGTACCTTCTCTTTCATGTTGGAGGTACTGAGCTGTGCTTGCTATGTGCACGCTCTGGTGTTTTGTTCCTTGGAGAAGGGAATATATGCTGTATTGTTTAGCTGCCAGCAATATGTAATATCAGTGCTGAATATTGTCCTTTCAAAGACATATGATAGATTCTCTATTAAGTCATTTTTTCCTAGCTTCTATCTTTCACATATTCTAGAACAGTTTTTCAATGTAGGAAATATTTGAGAGTTTTTCCAAAACAATAAAACAGAAAAAATTTTGTCCAATTTACTCACTACAAATTTATATAATATGTGCGTGTATCCATAAATTGCCCATCTTGAATTGATTTTTTTGGTGTGTGTGTGTTGAGGAAAGAAAATTGTTATATTTATCAGTTTATCTTGGTCAGTAAATTTATTTTTAAATAATAAGTACACTAAAAACCAAGAAGAAGTGGTTTCCTTTAAAAAATTCCCAAAGTTCCAAGTGCTTTGAATTTTTTGAGCTCTCAACCAGTACCATCTGTTGATTAAGTAACTGACTTTTGGACATCCTCATGAAGGGGCTGGGGTGGGGGAATTTCCCTTGAATTCTAGGAAGTGTACTTTGGACATGATGTTTACTTCCTTTTATGTCACAATTTTTCTTGATAAATGTAAATATTTATTTTTAACATGGTTGTTAAGACTTAGGCAATATTCTGTTTCAATTCCTGTGTCAAATACTGGGTGGAGTAGAAGGGTCAATTTATGGATTGACATGCTCACAGATTAAATATTGAATTTGCAAAAAGTGAACTTAATATTATTTTAATACTTTAAAATGTACTTTGGAACATAAGAGGAGTTTTTGAAAAATAAAAATTGAAAAGCCATCCCTCTAACATAAAGTATATTAAAAGTCATATCGATAGTGTATCATCAATATTTTTGGAAATTGGTACTTGTTTATCAATTGCGTCCTGTACTTGTGTTGAAACCCTTTGTCAACTTTATTTAATTCTCATAGGAACCCCATGAAGTATGCCTCATTGCCTGATTTTGCATATTTACAACCCCGAAAAGTTTACAAAAACTTGTCATGTCAGTAAGCAAGCAAACAGTAAAGCAGGGACTGAAACCCAGACCTGTCAGATTCTAAGGCCCATGGGTGGCACAGGGCAGTTTTCAAATTGTGCCAATTGTTAGCTATTCTGGAGGCAAAGTAGGACTTGTTCATATACTTGTGTTTCTTAAGACAGTTTCAGTTAAAAGCTGCTCTAGATAACAGATGATATCCTAATTTCTAAAATATTTAAATAAATCAGAATGTCAATTCTCTCTGATTCTCTTTGATCATAATATTCCCCCAACCCCAATCACACTCCCATTTTCCACAACCAAACATCCAAGTTCTATATTGGCCAAGGGTTTGTTCACTTACTCATTCAACAAATACTCTCATTATATACCAGGCATTTTTCTAGGTCCTGAGGAAAAAAAATGAAGTCACTATGGTTGTAAAGTTTATATTGGATAGGAGAGAGAAAATAAACATACATGTACATATATACAAATATAATTACAAGTAAGCTCAAATAGCAATAAATGCAGAGAAGAAGAATAAAATGGGGTCAGGACTAAAACATAAGAATAACTGACTTTTATTGAAAATATATTACAAGTGTCACACACTGGTCTAGGCACTTTACATAGATGAATTATTTAATTCTTATAAGATTCTATGTGGTAGGTTTGGTATCTGTGGTAGATTGAAGACGTTGGGAAATTATTAACTACTTCTGAAATTGAGAGGTAGGGTTTAACTTCTCTCCCTTTGAGTCTGAGTCTTAGTGACTTGCTTGATGAATAAATGGGGCAGAAGAGACAATAGGCTAGGTATGGACTTCTGCCTGTTCCTTTGGAACCTTGAGCTGCCATGTGAGAAGAAGTCAGACTAAGGCTTCCATGCTGTGAGAAAGCCCAAGCCACATAAAGAGGTGAGGTGTAAAGTGAGCCTCAAGTGAGCTGCCAGCCCACAGTGGGAATGAAGTATGTTGGATGGCCAGCCCCCTCAAGCCTACTATCCAGTGGGTATCCGACCCCACCAGAATGACCAACCCCAAATGAGAACCACCCAATGGAGCATAGTCATTCCCAGAAAAGTGAAAGATAATAATAAATCGCTGGTTTAAACCTACTTGGTCTAAACCAAGTTTTGGGATGTTTTGTTATGCAGCAATGAATAATTGGAATGATTATGATCTTCCTTTTATAAAGAAGAAAACCTAAGGAAAGAAAGGCTGAGTAATCTGCTTGCCGAATGGTATAATCGGGATTCAAACCCAGTCAGGCTGACCCCCAAGCTCCATTTTACATTCTATCCTATAAGCCTCACCCCTAGAGTGAAATCAGCATTCTCAGCATGTCCCTGTCTAAAGTCAGCAGTTAACATCTAGTTTACATTTCATTTTCTCCATTGAATCACAATGGTTAAAACTCAAGGCACATTGCCATTGGAATATGATTGCTCAGCTGGGGTGCTTTTCAAAGAGACCTTGTGGTGTCCTTGACCCGGAAGTATTATATGGTCCAAGACCTTTTGTGGATTGGAATCTTAAGAAAAATAAGGAGAATATGGAGGAGATTGACCTGTGCTAATCTATAATCCTTTCATTGTGTTGTAAAATTATGAGAATTATTCAAGTGAAGTAGGAAATCGCATGGCATTTTGATTAAAGAAAAGGAGCATGAAGTAATTTTGTAAAATAAAAGGCAAATAATTGTCACCAAATCAGATTTCTTGGCATACAAATATGTTACAGCCCTTGTCTAATCCACAGAACTGATATTTGGATGGGAAAGGAGTAACCGGATGTCTGTAGCATGATAGCATTCACCCGCAAGTGGCTGAGCCAGATGGTCCTTCCTCAGCAAGGAAGGACAGATAAAAGTACAATGTTTCCAAGCAAGCCCACAGCGCATATTTCCAAAGACGTTTTTCCTTAGAGTATTTACAGTTTAGTTTAGCTGTTTCCATTCTGAAGACTTTGTATACACAACAATGGAACAGCTCATGATAGCTCAAAGGAAAGAACTTTATAGATGCTGCACATTTACCCCCTCAAGCCTTCCAGGGGAAACTCCTGGTACTCTTGAAACTTTCCTGTCAGACTATTATACAATCCAGTGCCTTTTCCAAGCAGGAAATATGATGTTCCAAAGACAACTTGACCTCCTGTTTGAAAATGGTGGTGGGGGGGAGTGTGTGAGGTGGGGAGACAAAACAGGCATAGTCTACTAAGTATACTTAATTCATAGACCCACTCACAAATACAAACAAGTTAATTTTGTTAAGAACGCAAGATAACATTTCACTTAAGACAAAATCCCAATCATTTATTCCCCTCTGGAGTACTTCTTACGCATCCTTGAGTTTTTAAAAGTTCAAGTGTTGCATAAAAAATCAACATAATTACAGAAAGCAGCCCTTAAACAAGAATATCCTGTTTTGTTTCCTGCATACTCACTGGGGTGGCTCATCTGAATCCTTGACAACATCCAACTCCAAGAAGAAAACATCAAGACTGCTTGCTGATCTTGGTTTTTACATAGAGCTCCTCAGCAGCAGGGCTATTAGCCCCAATGTGTAAGCCGACAATCGCCCTATTGTTTACTTTCCAGTCAGAAAAGCGATGCTGCTTTTCTTCACTGTGTATGGTCTCTATAATCCTAACAGTCATGTTCACTCAGCAGTAAGTCCGAATATATGTTTCCCAGAGGAGTTTCAAATATATGAGATAGATTAGCATCTCTGTGGCTTGATGCAATCTGTGACAGATTCGACAGTAATAAACATTTGAAAGTGTGGTCAGTACTAAATTATTTGCCGAAGAACAATTTTATTCCTGAGGTGGAAAAAAAATTAGCAATAACTTTTGGGTAGTAAATACATTGGCTGAGGGATAATACAACACCCTGAACCTCTTGCCCTCTCAGCATTTCATTCTGTGTAAAGGGAGGGAAAAAGCTCAATTGTGTGCTGATGAATTAGAAAACTTCATGTACATTCAAGAAATACACATGCCACTACAAATTAACCATTAGCAGAGCAAGGTATTCATCCTTTCTGTCAGATTCTGTGGGAAGTATGCCTTATTAGCATGGAAGCCCAAAGAAGTAATATATCAGTCCATGTTCACTTATCCTACAAAAAAAAAAAAAAAAAGAAAAGGAACAGGCAATCACAGTTCTGGAAAAATAAATACCGTAGATCTTTCCACCCCCATTTCAATCCTAAAATTGAAAATCACTAAATGAAATCCTACTTCCTCTCAGCTTCCAGTTTGTGGCGGGGTTTACAGTGGAACGCGGTTTTGCATTTTAAATCAGTTCCATCATAACCCTGAAAGTGATCACAGGGCTGCTAATTCTCTGCCTCCTGTTTCCACCACCACCAGCCCCCCCTCCTTTTGCAACTTTGAATTTGAATGGGACCAGAAGATTCTCTGGGGGTCATGTTTGTGGCCCTTGAGAAGCAGCCTCTCCACTGCTTTCAGCTGATTTCCTGGCATGTTTCGTGGGGATTTGTGGTGAGTGGCAGCTCTGGAATCACTTTTCATTCTGTCAGGTTGTGGTTAGGCTTAGTGGGGTTTCTTTGTTATACTGGCCACTACTAGTCAATTTCCTTGAAAATATCTGGTTTTCTCTTTTCCCCTTGAAGAAAAAAGAAAAAAAAAAAAAAAAAAAAAAGCAGTTCCAGACTCTCCACCTTACCCCCAAAACACAAACACAAAACAAACATAGATATCCCTTGGAAATCCTGGGGGGTAGACAGAGAAGAAGGAGAGGCCTAGATGTTCTCAACATCCCAATTTAATTTTGATGTCAGTCTATAAAAGATCTTGGGAGGGCCCCATTTCCCGTACCTGTTCTGGTGACATGCTGTTTTATTAAAGAATCAGGGATAAATTTTACTACCACTTTTTCATGTTAAAAACAAACTAAAGTAAACCAAACACACAAAATGTGCATTTTTGAAGCTCAGTGTTTTCATTCTCTTTCAGAATAAACCTGGAAAATAAGAAGTAAGTATGAACATTAGTAAAATAAAGCAAACATGAAGGAGCCCGTTAAGATGGAGTTTTCCATGGGCACGGTGTGGGGGCGGGGAGGGATTTGGCACTTTTAGTACATGTCATCTTAAGCCAGAGCTTAACAGAGTTTTGTATTTCATGAATTAGTTTGGGGGGGAAGGAAAGAAAAAGAGAACAACATAAGGTTGCCAACATTTTATATTGCCAAGTTAGGCTACTTAAGGAAAAAAAAAAAAACAACACAACTAACATTGAAATCTTACATCATTTCTTTAAAGAAAGGACATGTTAACATCAGCGGGGGGTGGGAGGAAGGAAGAAAGCCGTAATCTTAGAATACAAGACAGCTTTTACAAGAATGAGGAGTTGGCAACTTGTACACCAACATACCACAAAGGCCTTCAGAAACAGCCAGTTCTTGAAACATGCCAAGCCCCTTTGCACCTTCTTGTCTTTGCACCAGCCGTCCCACTGACTGCAAATCTATTCCCTGGGACATTGGCAGAGCTCTCCACTCAAATCCAACCACAAGAGGCAAGGCTCCTCTAACCACACTGTTTAAAGCCCCACTCCCCAGACCCCGAGCCAGCAAACCCTCCTCCCCGCTTCCATTCCTCTCATTCCACTCCTCTCCAGTTCCTTACTTTGCTTTCATCTTGGCCCAGTATTTGTGACTACCTGGCTAGTAAGTGTTTGCTCCTCATCTGTGTCTCCGTTAACAACATAAAATACACAAGGCCGGGGGCTTCAGATAATTTGTTCTCCCCTTTTTCTCCACTACCCAAAACATGGCTGGCACCTGTGAAGCACTCCGTACTTATCTGTTCCGTTTATAGATGTGTATCATTTCATGGTCCTTATTTTCCTCGTATTAGGAAAGACATCCACAGGGCCTGCCCGGGGTTGGTGTACGGAAACCATTGTTTTAAGAAAAGGATCGAAGAGTCCTTTAGGCAAAGATGAGGGTGCCCCCGAAGGAAGGAGACATTTGACGCATGCGTTCTTTAACGGCAACTGATTTTGCACAGCAGGTGTGAGATTTGTGCTTCTGAGGACTGGCAACACACTGATGGTAGGCCGAAAACGTGTCCCACTACTGATTTAGAGACAAGGAATACTCTTTGAGCATATTTAAGCTGTATTTTCACCCTCTTCCTCCCTCCCCAAATAACTGAATTATGTAGTCAAGGCATGGCTCCTTAGGGCCTCTTGGATGGTGTATGCAATTATTTTTTAAACGAGAATGTTTACCAACAACAAGAGAATATGAGGGTGCAAATATCTATTGGATTAAAAAAAAAGTAAATAGCACATTTAGCTATTGTCTCTCACAGTTATTCATGGTGAAGTAGTAGAACCAGGAAGTCAGGTTCATAGACAGGCCTTACTACAAAGAACAGCGGGGCGTTGTAGAAAAAGCTGCCTTTGGAATGCATTATGGAGAGTTCCCAAATGTAGGTAGTAGGTGTCAAAAGTGTATTTTCCAAGTTTTCGTGCCATCCTGGGTAGGTGACTCTGACTTTTTTTTTCTCTAAAAATATCACTTATGGGCATGTGGGGCCCATTTTGGCATAGATTTTCTTCCCCCGAAAAATAAAGAATGAGCCCAAAATGCACCTAATGCAAGCTTTGCACAGATTTTTTTTTCTTCTTTTTAATTTGGGTACAATATCTGCTCCTGGTGCCACACTTCTGAGTAGCAGTAACAGGTCGTAACATGATGGTGTACAAATAAGTGAGATCTGGCAATTGGTGAAGAAAATGAGAGTTTAGTGTGTACATTTGTGTTGTGTATATATGTGATAGGGTTAACATATGTCGGTTATTATAATAATGATGATGGGATTCATGGAAAGTGTAAAAGCGTTGATCTTTGAAGTTCCTTTCATTCTCTCTGTCTTTCTGTCTTTCTCTCTGGGTCTCTCTTTTATGCTACAGAATGGAATAGAGCGGGGGATTTAGAAAGCCTCTGCTGATTAATCCATCATATTCTGACAACTGAATTCCCAGAAACAGAGTATCAGACTTTCACATAAAGTGTCGTTTTGACTGGAATCTTTCAAGTTCAAGGCTCTGAAGTCCTCAGAGGAAGACTGCCCCATAGTGGGGCCTCCAATAATGGTAGCTTCTAGTGTTGTTATTAATTACCCCCATTAAAAAGGCAAGGATTTCAGTGTCTGATGAGCCAATTCCACCATCTCAATACCGCTTCAGCTGCTATGTCAGAGAATGTTCTGGAAGAAGCAAAGACTGACGACAGCAGGACTTTTACACTGAAGGGTAAGAATAAAAACATTAAATGGTTTAAAAAAAATCAGAAAAGTGTGATTTGGGGCCATCACCTAGCCAATGAACTTATTTTAGGATTGTATATCTCAAAGATTAAAAATAAAACCGAAGCTTAACTTCACTGATATTTGAAATGAACATGTGCATTTACTTTTCAAAACTGCCCCAGCACAAGGATAGAGGCAGTTATTTTTGGTAAAAGTGGACTGTGGACAGAGGAGCTGGTGAAAATGCTCTTAAGTATTCACGCAGGACAAAAACCTTCCTGGCACTGAGAAGTCTCAATTGGTTTTTCAGCTGCACTGTGGTTTATTGTGTGCTTTAAATCAACTCTAAGACTGCACTACATACCATTGTGTCTGTTAGAAAATCGTTATGGGGCAATTAAAAGCAATGCTGTTTCACAGCTGAACATTTTGCTCTGTGTCTGACTGCTGTGCAGTCCCTTCGTGCCCCTCGCGATCCTCTGTATTTGTGATGGTCAAGAGATACAGCTGTCAGGAAAACACTCAACAGATGGCGGTTGTGGGGTGATGCTTCATTCCTTTTTGGATGCCCTCTGACACCCAAGCTCGGGATTTCCATAAGTGCTGGTGAGCAACTGACTCCTTTTAAGCAACATGCGTTTGGAATGTTCAGTGACGAAAGTCATCCTCCTCCAAAAATGAGATGAAATTGAGGCGTCCTTATAAAATGAAGTGTGCACTATCGTACTCAAATGTATTGTCCTTGGAAACTTTGTGACCAGCACGAAAAAGAGCAAGTAACTAGATAGAGAGCCTGATACATTGGGTAGATGGATAGATCGCTTTCCTTTCAGGAGGAGAGTGAGGCAAGATCAATCAGTTCGTTCATTTTTGTAAAGCTCTTTAAAGATTGGCTTTATATTTTTTAGAAAGAGCAATTTAACCTTGGCTTCAGTAATGACATGACTTGTTGAATGACTTAACCTCTGATGAAATTAGTCTAAGTGGTTTAAGAATTAATTAAGTGGTTTCTTTTTACATTTCAGGTGGCATTTTACCATGAAATACTTAAGCTTCTATCTTTGTTATTTATACAGCACATGGATATGTAGAACATTATTATGGGGACAGGAGAATAGGAGGAAGTTGATTGACAAAGATTGGAAACACTGCACTCAATGATTCTTGTAGTGTGCTAGATCATTCAGTATTCAGAATCCGAGTTACAGATTCCGTTATAAATTATGACCGACTCATGTTTCTTCCTCTCAGGTACACAAACTCTTACAGGTTCTAGAGCCTCATTTCTGTCCATGAACATTCTGGGTTGTCTGGATGTATATATTTTAACACAGTGATAAGACAGCATTGAATAATTGGTATACACCCTGCTTCTATGCTCCAGACAATGTCCTGGGCATGCCTGCCTGACCCTCAATCCCCCTCCAATGCTACTAAATAATATTTGACTATCTTCAGTTTGGCCTGAATGTGAGTGTAGGCCAATAAAATCTTAAAAGCAGCAAACATGAGGATAACCGTGTCCCAGGGGGTTAAGTTTAATTTTGTGAAAATTGTTGTCTTTTCTTTTTTGTGTTAGCAAAATCATGTCCAACAGTTCACGGAGATTTATATTTCTTCTAAAACATGACACTGTGACATTAGTGACATTTTCCGTTTGTCTATTTATGTCCCAAAAGAGCTAACCACATGCCATATATGTTTTCTGTTACGTATTTTTGCAAGTTGGCCTCGCTGGTTGGTCTCTGAAAGATTTCCAGTGGATAATACATGTGGAATGAGAAGCTATAAAAAGGAGTCTTTTTACTAAATGCCTAGCAGAGCAGGGAATGAGCAGAAGTGGCAGGAAACACGGTGAATTGTACAGTAAAGTTTCGAAACACATTGTATGTGTTTTGGAACAAAACCAACATTTCACTTATTCTAAGAGGTTAATATGTGCCAGGTATCATGATAACTACTTATTTTATTTTATTATTTTATTCTCACACATATGTGAGTTTGGCATTATTATTGCCATGGTACTAATGAGCAAATGGTGGCAAATAGCTGATAAATATTTTCCTAAGGTCACACAATAAGATGATCTTCCAAGTCCTCAGAGTTTGTTACAAGAGTATAATTGCTTTTCACTAAAGAAAATAATGCATTGTGCGTATAAGATATTCCATGATATTCTTACTGGATGTACATGCCATTCAACAGAACAATGAAGAGACGGATTTGTTTTTATGATAAAATGACATCTTTATAACTTTTAAAATAATACAATTCCTATAAAAAGGAAGTTTGATGGATATAAAAATGTGTGTTCTTTCATCTTTTTATCATTATTTTTTTTACATGTGTGTTCTTTTAAACTTTCAGGTATTTTTAGAATAAGTAGGGCATTTGTGAAAAATTTTTTCCTCAAAATTTCATTTGTTTATAACCGATACAAAAATAATTTTATGACATCTTTTAATAGAAATGAAAAGAAAATTCTTCCTTTCATCTGTTGAGTGAAATGAGTCTGTAAGTATAACTACTCAGAACACTTTAGAGACCCTCTTTCTACCGTCTATAGAAAGTAATATGTTTCCAGCAGAGACACGTGTGGGAATGACATGACAGGATACATTTTCAAAAAAAGCATATCATAAAAATGATTGGTAGACTGTGTATTCAGGGGAGGTTAAAAGCATATGTAGTTGAGATGCTCCGTGGTTACCTCCAGTATCTTGCCACGACGCTGGCAGCTGGTATGACCCCATCATGGCAGCTCCAACACTTGGGTGGAGAAGACAAACCCACGGTGGGGCAAAGCACCAGGAAAGCCCGTGCGGCATGAAGAAAAAGGAAGTCCGTTGTCTTAGGACACCGCTTACAGTCTTGAGTGTACTTACTACTATAAAGCTGTGCCATGCAGGGAGTGGAATATTGCAGCTATAATTGCCATTTGAGATGATTCTGCTGCCTAATTCAAGTAGATGAGAAGGGTCTAATTTTTCTAACATCCTGCAACCTTACTTTATGACATCTGTTATTGTACAGTTTTAGTTTTGAATAAGTGTGAGCTATATCTCTGGTTATGATGTTCACATCCCCATAAGTAAAAAGAGGATCAATAGTAAAAGGAAACCAGCAAATTGTAGGCTTTGCAGTAAATCTGAGGTATTAGGTGGACATAATTTAAACAGTTGTTTTTCTTTTCCTGAAGAATAAACATGTAATAGAAGGAAAAAAATGAGGCTCTAAAGGGATTATGCATTCCTAAATATTTTATAGTTGTGTTAAATGCAATGCTGTGCCTTAGTTCCCCTGCTGAATATTTGCTGATGACCATTTACTCACCAACTGAAAACCCAAAAGATGCTATTTCAGGTTTTGTGTGCGGTTTCAGCCTTGGCCCTTCTGTCAGTGTTTCGCTGCATGATTGTAAAGAGCAACTCTTTGCATGTGAGAACAGACGCTGGTGATTTAAGCAGGGAACACACCACAGTGCGTTTACTCAGCTGATATGTAATGATTTAGCATTTAATGCAGTTCATCTTCCATAACCCTGAGTTCAAACAGAAGCAGCTGCTATTAGGGATGCGATAATACTGAACTTCCCACCAACAACCTGGGAGAGCTTCTTTTGTAGTTTTAGCTACTGCACCCATCTGGCCTTTCCACCAAGCACGACCACCGAAGGAGAGAAATCATTTACTTCCCAAGTCAATGGAGTCCAGGACAGAATGTATAATTATGCCACATAAAGATTCTTAAATCAAAGCTCCTTGGGTTAACATCACTGCAGTGTTGGAGGACAAAACAAGGCACCTTATCTCATAAACAGAAGGACACTGAGAAAACATATGGAAAATCATGCTGAGTTGAAGTCATTTTAAAGAATAGAGGTGTCTCCTGTTTCAAACCTAGAAGATGAACTCATCTTCGTATAGTTTTGACTTGCTTTTAATAGTGTGGAAGGTTTTGGTAAGGTATTTGAAAAGGCTTCTTTCCTCCGATTTTAGGAGGTATCTAGGTAAATATCGAGATATAGATATTTAGATAGGTGGATGGATTGTTCATAGAAGAGAGAGAGACAAAATACTTAACAACAACAAAGAACCTTTCACAAAAACTAAAGTATAAGAGATAGACATCTAATGAGATTGAAGTGTTTTGGAAGAAGGATGATATCCAATACACTGATGAGAATTATGGCATTGTTTTCAAAGAGAGTGCTTTAAATACATTTTTCCTATCCAAACATTATCTAATTTAATAATCTGTTTTCACTTTGGCATTATTGGAAAGTGATCAAAAAGCAGATTATAGGCTAGGTTGCCTCTCTCTCTCTTTTTTCTTTGTTTTTCTTTCCTTGTCCGTATATAATTCTAATATCTGTAAATGAGGATTTACAAGAAAAGAAAAGGATTATGAACTTTCATTACAATCACAGGCCTACTGATAACAACCATTGCCTAGTTATGACTGTATCTACTTTCTCCACTGCTTAGGGTAGGCGAAGAATATTTTCCTTTTCCAATAACATATTCCTAGAAGACTGTGAAGGCAAGTAGACCTTCACTGTGAGATGTTTTCACTGTGAGACACATACTTTTGTGGTGTCATCTTTGATGCGGTTAGATGGACTAAAACTACCAGATGGACCCTCTCTACCTCTTGGCAGCATTTTTCATTCATAAAGTGAGAGTCAGGCCTCTCCTCAAGGGATTTTCCTGTTTAAAGTTTTTTTTTTTTAAAGGCTTTGCCCATGGTTCAAAAAAGCATTTGTATTTACCTCTATGCATCATTTGAAAATACTGTCCTAGAGATACTCATGCGTTTTCCAAAGTTTGATGATGCTTAGTATTTTAGATTCGTCATTCAGCAAGTAATAGATAATAGATAATTTGCATAGAATTTAAAATTATGCAATTATGACATTTAAAAAGATAAAGACTTTCTGTATGAGGTTGCTGAAAAGGAAACAGTCCAAAAAAGTGTAAATGTGCTCTACCTTACATTTTATCATTGTAAAGGGGTTGATCAAAAGTTTCTTTGTCCACTTTTGAGCCTGAGTTCCACTGTCTGGTGTGGCCCTGGCCCACAGTGCACAGGATTCCTGCATTCTCAGCCTCAGCATTATTTGTGGAGAAAACATTTCAATTGTTTATTATTTGTAGGTCCTAACAGAATCCCATGTGGGGAAATGGATACATTGGTGTAGGGAATTGGGCCAAAATTATTATGATTTCATTTAAAAAGGAATGATCAAAGTATACATTCGATTTTAACTTGGAACTGTTTAGATAAGTTGCCACAGATTGGAAAACAGGTATAAATGGATCAACTTCAACAAGTTAGAAAGTTTGATTTGGAATCCTATCCAAATTCATTTTTTCAGCTTGAAAACAGACAGGTATTTTATGAGATTTTTATTTCCCTATTTGCTCAATTCCAAGATTTATAGGAGTTCTAATTGGAACCATGGCAGAAATGCCACCACAAAAACAGTGGGAGGGGGGTTTCTCCACAAAATTTTATTGTAATTGTTTCCAGGCCCAAGGGCATATTATCATGTGGAAATATATATTTTAAAACGGCATTTCAAATTTATGTAGTCTTTTAAATTTTCAAAATAAAAATCCATTTTTTGTTTGTTTTTAGAGGGGAAGATGTTATGGTTCATTTTATTTTGATAAGCCCTAACATACTTCTTGGATAGCCAGGTGTCAGACACCATGTTTTCACAAATAGCTAGAATGGATTTCAGTCTTTAGTGAGCTGGATTATTCAGGTGAATGTTCTTAGAGCACTTAAAGAAACTGAACATTTCAAAATTGTCTGTTACTATGAGCTGTTTCCAAGTGAGCCTCTTAGAACAAGTTTTTTAAAAAAGAGAGGAAAAAAATAAAAGTAAACGTGTACTGTTATGCAAAGAACGTGTCTAGATGGTGCCACGTTTGACTGGAGGTTGCCATTAGGCTAATATCAACTGAAATCTCCTAATGCAGCTTAGGGATTACTGACTTATCTAAAAAAAAAAAAAAAAAAAAAAGTTGCAAGAAAGACAAACAAAAAAGCAGACTCTTAACTACAGGGAAAAAAGTGATGGTTACCAGAGGGCAGGTGGCTGGGGGGGTGGGGAATGTGTGAAAAAGGTGAAGGGGATTAAGGGTACACTTACTGTGATGAGCACTGAGTAATGGATAGAATTGTTGAATCACTATATTGTGCACCTGAAACTAATATAACACTGTATGTTAATTAAACTTGAATTTAAAAAAAACCTTGAATTTAAAAAAAAAAGTCACCAGATCACACAATGACAACATCCAAATTAGAAAAGGTTAGAAATATATCAGGTTTTCTTAACGAAATGACCTATCAACCTTAGTAGCAAGAAAACCATGTCTGGAACTCAAATTATGAAATAATAAGCCAATGTTTCTAAGGGAGGATGATAGACCCTAATACAAGAAGTAGAGGCTGGTCACAAATTTTCTGTCTACTCTGACCTTAAATAATGTCCTTCTGTTCACAACTCATGACATGACGCCATATTACTGAAGGACGTATAGAGAAAAATAATTCATGCGAAGAGTTTGAAGTAAGGCATTATTGACATAAGAAGGAAAATAGCTCTTACTTCTCTTACTCTCTTCTAAGGGCCTAGGCAAGATTCATATTAGGACCCAATGGGATATTTTGAGAGAAAATTACAAAAGAAATCATTAAAAAAAGTACTCAGTGGAAACTTCTGAAAATTATTTTGTAAAATGATAGTCAAAGTTAATGACCACAAATCCATCATTTCCCTCATAATGAATTATCAATTTAGAATTGAATGATGGCAATTAAAGTATTTTCTTATCAAAATGTGAGTTTTTTTTTTTTAAATTACATTTAATACTCCTCATTAATCCCCATCCCTTTTAGAGGTACAAAAAATACTATAGTAGTCCTCATGGGTCACAACAGATTCTTCTGTAATTATAGAACACAATTCAGGAACATTTAAATTGTATTTTATAGGGAAAATATAATGAGGAAATAAGAGAAGATACATGTTGTACCTAGAATAAAGCATGGCACGAAAAGAAAAAAAAAATCTTTAATTCTTAAAACAGTGATTCTTAACGCATGTTCTAAAGACTACTTGCCTGAGAATTACCTGGGCTACTTGTGAGAAATGCCACAGATTTCTGGGCTCTGTGCCAGATCTACTGAGCCTGATTCCAGAGGAATGAAATTCAGAACCTGTTTTACTACCTACATAGTCACAGATGCTTCCTAGTTACGGACAACTTTCAGAATCACTCTTGTAAAGGCACGTCTTTAGCCTTATGATCACTTAGGATCACTGGCCAAATCAAAGTAAACTGGTGGGATTAGGTGAACTCTGAAACATGTGGAATAAAGAGAAACTGATTGTTTTCTGTTGCATCCTTGAATTTTGGTAGGTTATCTTGCACATGGTAGACACTCAACCAATGTATGTGAAGTGAATGGATAAATGGAATTTTATCCATTGAATACAAAACAGATATGTTAGAATAGAAGATCACCATTAGAAATGTTTAAAGGAAACTGATTATTTTATCTACTACAAGTATATAGTAATATTTGGAATATAGAAGATAAATAAATAAATTACAGAGGAGGTAATCAGTGAAGGATGAGGGGACAAACTGAAATATAATTAGAAACTCTTTAGAAAGTTCCTGCTAACATAAGAGATAGAGATGTTGAATTTGCTAGCTATTAATTTCTTTTAACTCTTAATATTCTTAATCAGGAAGGCTGTTTAGGGTAGCACAGTGCAGTTTATATATTTAGGGATAAATTTATTACACTTAAACAAATCAAGAACATGAATGTTCTTACCCTTACATAGTTGCTGCAAGTAAGATTACTTCCATTTTAGCAATGAGAAAAATGAGAAACTCACTTTTATATGTTTCTTCATTATTCATTCAGCAAATACTTACTGATTGACTATTGACTATTCTGCACGTAGTTAAGTATGTTCCCTGGCCATGAAAAGCTCATAGCCCAAAGTATTGAGAGGAATGGCTAAATCACTTGACAGAGGGATAAGGGCAAATATAGGTCTTTAAACATGTTGTGTCATATTTTGTGGATGATTAGCAGTGTATCAGGGGCTGCACTTTTCTTTCTTAAACCTCTGCGATGAGTCTGCTCAGAGACCACATGATTTGATAGGTAAATACATACTTGAAGGTGAAAATCAAGGACTAGCTGCAGGAACACTGTCTCTGTTGGTATTTCTGGGCTAGCCCAGAAGGAAACATTCCCCCTTTTTTTTTTTTATCACAGATGGTTACCCACTGAAGTCGGATGCTCTGAGTTGGGTCATACTCATTGGGAGTATTTGTGAGCAACGGGCATTAGCATGTACATCTAGTTCTGTCTTTGTTGACGTGAGCTGGCAGAGGCTTAATAAACATGAACTCAAGTGTCTAGAGACCATGATTAAGAGTTGCAGGGATATTTCCCCTTCCTCTTATCATATCTTTGTTAAGGACACCTCCTTCCCCACTATTGTTCAACTGGGTGTGTCTACATCCTGCTTCTTTTGTAGTATCTGCTTAACCTCTTTGATGGTTGTGTCTACTTAATAAATGGACCAGCCCCTAACTGCTGAGGCCACCACTGTATAATTTTAACAAAGAGATTATGTAAACACACACACACCGGTGGCACTTAATTAAGAAGGTGACGGTTAGATGAAGGTATTTGGCAATAATTGAAATCAGTATCTCATTAAAAATTCTTCCGTGATACTACTAATTTGTTTGCAATAGCCTTGTAATTGCAGCATATTAAACAAAGACGGATGTGGGCTGCCCTACATGTAAAAAGGATCTGTCTTGTGTTTTCTGGCCAGCACAATTGTAATTTCTACTGCTGGTACAGCTGAAATAAGGAATAAGGAGAGAAAGCTACATCCTGTGCCTTCGGCTAACAAGCTTCTAAGGTACATGTGCCTTTTCTGAAGGGTGCTCTTCCTTTACACAATGTTTGTTGTCAGTTGGTAACATTGTGTAGTCTAGGAGAAATCCCAGAGATGCAGGTGCCTTATGAATACCCAGATGGGAAATGGAAGATGATCAGACTTCCTCCTAGACCCTATGAGTCACAGGAATGACAAAAGATTTTCCTTTGAAACATGGAGAGAGAGCAACTGAATTTAAAATGTCTTGTATACAAATGACGATAATGCCTTGCATAAGCCTCTTTCTTAAAGACACAAAACCTGTTTTCTAGAGCTTTTCCCATCACCAAAATACAGCCAGAGGCTGTGAGGAGACTCGGCAGCTGTTTAACAGTGCCAGAAACACTTACGAACTTCCACAATGTTTCCTTCAAGCCAAATAATATCCTCCAAAGAGCACACTTGGAATGCATTCACCACTGACTCAGAGGGAAGAGTGCCACCTATTGAACCACGGCCTCAGTATTCACAGCACCTGATGGGTCCTTCTCAGGCTCCCTTGCACTGACCCACTGGCACATCCGGTTTCCCTCAGAGAGCTGCCTGTAATAATGCTCTGAGGTGGTCCCAAGTTCACGTGTAAGTGTGCTCATATCATGCTCTATAATTTGAGGAAAACACATGAATTTTAATCAGTTTTTACAACAACCAGACCTCTCTTCTCATTTGCTAGAATGGAAAAAATTCACTTTTATTACCTTAAAGATGCCAAACAGTGCCATTTTATTACTGTGGGACGCTGGAAGTCATTTCCGAACTCTTTTGGCAAGGGTGCTATGTAGAGCATCCAATTCAGTTCTTTAAGTGTCTTCTGAGAACCACCATACAAACTGTGATTTGCTGTCTTCAGGAGTTGAAGGGACTCTTTCTACCCTAAAACTGAAGAAAGAAGGTGAAGTGTGTTTAAGAAGCATCCCATGAGACTTGCAAGAATATGAGTCAGCACAGAGCAGGCCAGACATAAAGAATGTTTTGATAACCCACAAACATTGTCCAACTTGTAATTTTTAATTTGGTTTAAAAGATTATGTTGGTAGACTTCAAAAATTGTGAGGACTTTTATGTATGAGTCCATCTGTCTTCAGGCTGCTTGGACAAACTTCTTACACTGTGGTTCTGATTTCTTGCTGTTTGCATCCTACATAGGTTTTGGAACACAACTACTGCAAATATATAGTGTCATAGTTAAAAAAATATATATATATATAAAATATATATGCAAATATATATATATATATAAACACACACACACAGACTTACACACACACACACACACTCCCATTCTGTGGCAGTGCCTAAATTTTATAAACTAATATTTGGCTAAAACAAGAATGGAGATTTTGCATATTTTCTAATTTACATAACCAGAAGATGGCAAGACTCCAGTTACCCCACTTGCCATTCAGTAGCAACCAACAACAACTTGAATTTATGTGTTCTTTAGCTGACTCAAATCTCTAATAGTTTAATATTATGTAAGCTGCAAACTGCCATTGCTCTTAATTAAAATAAACTCTCACACATGTATATTTTGCCCCCAGTGTTATCTTATTTGGAGACTTTGACCGGCTAGTTTGTGTAGTCATGAACACTAGGTCATTGAGGGCAAAAACATAGTGAGAGAGAAACAAGATATTTAGCCACTAGTCAGAAAATACATCACACTTTAGTGCCTGACAAAGGGTAGGCTCTCTATCAAAATCTGAAGAAATAGCTGAAGGGATAAATTATACCACTGTGGAAAAATAGTCTATCAGATCAAAAATGAAAAGCTGTTTGATGGTGTAAAAGGAAATCCAGCAAACTCTTTTTCTTGACTACAATCAGGGAACTGTTGACTTCAAGTAAAAGGCCAATCTTTCCTTGCCTTTGTATTTTTTTTTAAAGATTTTATTTATTTATTTGAGACAGAGAGAATGAGAGACAGAGAGCATGAGAGGGAAGAGGGCAGAGGGAGAAGCAGACCCCCTGCTGAGCAGGGAGCCCGATGTGGGACTCGATCCAGGGACTCCAGGATCATGACCTGAGCCGAAGGCAGTCGCTTAACCAACTGAGCCACCCAGGCGCCCGCCTTTGTATTTTTAAGCTTTGACTAGTAATTGTCCAATGCAACTCTCAAAGCAGTGGATAATGTATCTCTGTTCTAAACAACCCCAAATCCTTCGTGGAGAAATTTTTCTCTTGTAATTGTATTCTAAACAGAGAATTATATTCATAAATGGTAACATAAAGGCAACTGATGGTAGCTTGCAATTTCTGTGGGGGTTTTTTTGGTGAAATTAATGTTTTCTTACAATGTTGAGATTATTAATGAGGAAAACATTGTTTTTTCCTTGCTCTGACAGGTTGGTAAATATAATCTGCCATTTGAAATGGCAGATTATAACAGACAAGCAGAGAAAATTTCCAGGAACAAATTTACCACACCAACTTGCTGAATCATAATTAATGACTACTAAAAGGAAACACTAGAAGAAAGAGCGGTATTCAAAGGTCAAATAGCAAAATGGATTTTTTTAAAGATATATGTCCAAGAAGCTCTGTTCATTTAAGGTCTGGCACATACATTGGACTGATCCATGTATTTCCTGCATATATATGTCAGTTATTCTTTTATATTTCCACCCATACATCCATCTCTCATCCATCTTTCATCCAGTCATCTCTCTATTCCAACAAAGTATTTACACATCATAATATTTTTTCATTCATTCATTCATCAACCCAACCTGTTTTGGGCACCTTCTACATGACAAGCACCACTAGTTTTGGGCGCCTTCTACATGACAAGCACTACTACAAGATGTAAAAGACGGGGTGCCTTCCCTCAAGATGCTTAGAGTCCGGTTGGAGAAAAAGTTAAGTGTATCAATACTGCACAGTGTGACAGATGCTTTGAGGGCACGACTCTGGGAGGACAGAGTGGCTTGTAAGTCACGCTGATGGCTCCGGGAAGGCGAAGGTTAAAGCTGGATTTTAAAAGATAAGTAAGAAGAATGAGGTAGATAGTGAAGAGAAAAGGTAATTCTAGACAAAAGCCATGCATATGTAAAACATGTTCTTAATAATTGGTATTCATTTCTATTTGCAACATAATCATTTAATGAAACACCACTCCTTTATGTGCAATGTGATATAATGATTCGATTAACAATCGAGCAATAGAGATGGTGGTTATTTATACTGTCTCTGGAACCAGACATCCTTGGTCTAAATCCTGGCTCTTCCCCTTTCCACTGATAACCTGGGGGAAATTACTCCACGTCTCTTTGACTCAATTGCTCTTTCTTCAAACTGGGAATAATAATATTATATCCCGTATAGTGAGTATTAAATTAACTTATACAAGAAAAACACCCATATCTGTCATGAAATAATCTCTCAGTATATGTTAGTTAGGATAATATTTTTCCTTTGTTAAAATTATCGTATTGATAAGAATAGTGCTGATAATGACAATAGTTTTTTTTTTTTTTTTTAACCTTTTGAAGTTACGTCTGAAAGCTTTCATGAGCTGAGATTTACTACATTCAGAACTCCAAAGAGATTTTGCCTTTTTCTAAAACTTAAAACTGCTTGCAGCAAGATGGAGAAGGCACTGGAGCTTCGTTTCAATGCCCTGAGTTCAAATATTGTCTCTGCTGCCTTCTAGGGTCTTGGGCAAGTTGCTTAATGCCTGTGTTGCATTTTCTCATCATACAAGGAGATGCTAAAGACACCAAGATCTCCCCAGGGGGCGTCAGGGAGGACTGAACAGGATAATATGTGTAAGTGTGGCTAGCATCACCCAGAGATTTCTTTCGGCCTCCCCAAGCCCCTTTAAAACGCTTAGAAAAATACACAATGGCTAATCTAAGGATTGTGAAAAATATCTTTCCCAAAATACTTTCTATAGTTTGAGAGATCACCTATAAATATTCTCATCTGCATTCGCTAACTCTGGAAAACACTCTTGAGCGTTATTGCTGCCTTTATAGGCCGCCCTGGCAGCTTTGTCAGAACTTGCTCTGGTTGCTGCTATTCATAGAGTGCCCTTGGATAATGGGATAGGTTGGATTCGAATTACTCCTCCAGTCATTTCTGAAGCAGTAATAATGGCAACTAAAATGGTCATCTGGAGAATGAACTGAGCATGGACATCTTCTAACAAAATCTCTCTCTCTCTCTCTCTCTTTTTTGTCCTTAGAATAACCCCAAAACAGATAAGATAGTGCTATTTGAATAAATAAGCATTAAACATGCTAATATAAAATGACTTTCCTGTAGATGGATAATATATGCTTTAGAAGACCACTAATCCCAGGTGGAATACAAATACAAAATAGCTTTTTTTCCGAAACCTAAACCACAGGAAAACAGATACTGCACTAGATCTTTCTTGGAATCATTTTTAGTTGCCAATATTGTTTATAAGGCTGAGAACCCACCCTACCCAAGCGGTATATACAGACTAGCTTTAAATAAATTCGGCCTATCATCATGTTGCTAATACTGTTAAAATCTTTGGTCTCTCAAGTATCTTTTCTGCTTTTCTCCCCGCATCCCTATTACTTAATACTGTCACATCTAAGGCCAGGGCTCCTTAGTCTGCCTGAAGGAATACAGAAGTACTAGGCTGGTATAGCTTCTATTTTATTAAATTTTTTTTTCTGGCCTGCAACCTGATTTCTTCTGGGTCTGACCTAATTCCTTTGATGCCTGGGGCTTGGAGGCCTGTGCTAATCTGCATCAGGGATGTGTGGAGAAAAGAGAGACAACTGAACGAAAAGGAAGCAAAGAAAAGAATGGCACCTGGGCAAGAGGACTCTTCAAACTCAAAATAAGCATTTTGAAAGAGCACATTTCTGTTCTACCCCATTCTTTAAAGAGGAACCTACATTTAATGCATGGCCTCACATGCACATTTCCCCCTTCTTTCTGATTCTTTAAACCCTGTTATGACCAGGACAAAGTAGGCAGTGTCAGAATGCTAATTGTTAGCATCGTACAATGAATTCCGGGGTAAGAAAAATACTTGTTTATGAAAAAGAAGTCATGTTCTAGAAGTCCCATTGAAAGAAAATGTTTGCGCTGACGTAGATGGAGAGATTGTGCGATAGTCTAAGCTTTGTTCCTAAGCTCCGGAACGTGCTGATATTAAGAGCTCTTTAGACCTGTCCACTAACTTATTGCTCCTCTGGGTCTGTTCCCAGTTTCTCCTTCCCTCTGGGAAGCAGTTCTTCTTCCTGCTCAGATAAGCAGTCCACATCTTGTGGTCATTAATATCCCAAAAGCAGGGGGGAAAGGGGGGGATTTTCAATGTGTCTCTGCTCACTTGATTTTGGGTTACTATGAATCTTGGAGAAGTGGGAAGGTGAAATTTATCCTTCTTTGGTAACAAATCACAATTTTTTTGTCTCTGAGATGCAAAGAAGTTGTGATTCTGCTTGCATGGATTTATCAAAAAAGTGTGTGTGTGGGGGGGTCGTGTCCATTTGTGATTTGATTAGTTCCCGTTCGCAAAGCCATTAGTACACCTGCTCCCACCAAAAGAGATGTACTTTATCTAAAGCAGAAAAATGATCAATAACAGTAATTGTTTTCAATACAGTAGCATGCCTTGGTTCAGGGACATTTTCACTTCACGGATGTTTGAAGTCACTTGGCACTCAGCCTTCAAACTTGTTATTCATTTGGCATCCAACTTCATATCTCATAGCCATGTGACTATCTAATGTGTCATAAATAGAAACAATCCTCTGAATTTCAGAGCTATACCCTTGGCCTCCCCTGGCTGCCTAACCTATGCAGCTTAAGTGTTTCAGGACACATTGGCAGATTCAAAAGCCTTATTTTGGTGTATTTTTTAAAACCATGTATTCATCAGAGATTTAGAGCTGCTAATCAACATAAACCTGTATACTTTTTGTGTTTCCTCTCCAGGGTAATGGGTATCTTCTTTATAGTCTCCTTTTATCTGCACTTGCATCTCAGTAGTGGATACACCAGTGAGCCAAATGACCCTACCCAGGTGCTTAGGAGGAAAGAAAAAGAAAAGGAGTTTGGAATGCAGATAGCTCACAACTTGGAAAACTAACATAGCCAGAGTCGATAATGAATAGAATATTTGAGTATCAATTTAAGCCATTAGGAATGATCACTTGTGTGTGTGTATTCATGTGTGTGTGTGTGTGTGTGCACGCACGCACGCTCGTATGCACATCACTGCTATATTTTAACATAAGCCCATGGAATCAGCATTTTTCACACTGATGAAAAATTTTTGCAGTTAAATCTGAACACTGTTTCTAACTGAGCTGGAAATGCCATTTCAAAACAGTGTTTGTCACATTATTTCCTATTTCATTCAAAGAAATAGAAAGTCATAGAATGGTACAAGGTATTGCTACGTTAGTTCATTGGCCCCCTCCGACATAAACTAATGAACATCCGAGAGCAGAAAATCCAACTATAATTCAGGACTCCAAACCATGCAATATAGTTTTTCTTTGGCAGAGCTATCTAAAACAATCTCATATTTAGTGGTTTATATTCTCCAATTTTGAAATATATTGTAGTTTGAACGTTGGGCAGATGAAAGATTAATTTGCCTTTGTAAAATTGCACACCCTTGGGGGTGGTTGTATTTTATGCATAGGTGAACAAGAATTTTTTTAGCAGCAAGTCTACGGAGCTGACATTTTTAATGCTTTCTACTTTTTTTTTTTTTTTTTTTTTTTAAAGCACAGGCGTAAGCATATGAACAGCAGATTCCCATTTTAAAGTGCTTGTTGAACTCATCTTTTGGTCAAATGTCATAATTTATGCAGGTCATAAACCAACGTTAGGTGTAAGCTTTGTATGTATATACATACATATGCTTCCCTCAGACACAAAATTTTTATTATCAAGTATAGTAAAGGGATGATCTATTTCTACTTTTACTAGTACACAGGACCCATTTCATAAAGGACGCTA